>NC_056733.1:174335102-174550677 GCF_019279795.1 Protopterus annectens
ACATGCTGCTGATGAATTGGCAATCCTCCAAATTACTTACAGCAATCGTGCTGTCTTGGGGGGGGGGAGTGGCACACAAATATGTTGGTATGTGCAAACCAAGGAATGCACTGTTAGACTATGGAACAGGACTATGGAACACACCTGTGAAACAAGATCTCAGTAGCATGTGTTAGATGACATGTCAGGCAGCAGGAAGTGAGTGACTAGTATCACTTGTGTAATGTCAGAATCATAGCTGCAATGAATCTGTTAAGCTATGCATTACAGTAACATCTGAATTCTATAATTGTACACAGTGTGCGTGTGTGTGTGTGTGTGTGTGTGTGTGTGTGTGTGTGTGTGTGTGTGTGTGTGTGTGTGTGTGTGTGTGTGCGTGTGTGTGTGTGTGCGTGTGTGCGTGTGTGCGTGTGTGCGTGTGTGTGTGTGTGTGTGCGTGTGTGTGTGTGTGTGTGTGTGTGTGTGTATGACTACCATCCTTTTCAAGGTTAGTTTGTCTACCATTGATTGATAGGCTAGTTTACTACTACTTGTATATCTGAATTTGATAACATTTATAATCTGAGAATGAATAAATGAACAATGTTTTGGTATTTCAAAATATTATCATACAGTACTGAAATATCTTTCAAGAGCAATTATTTAATAGCCGCATACTTATTTTAAGTAAAACATAAACTGCTTCTTAATAAAAAATGTACTCTACCCTTTGGATAACATCTGCTGGGTCAAAGGACTTGGAATAGTAACTGTGGTAATCCATTCTGGGAGTGTTGCAGGACCAGTGTTTCTCTCATTCTGTGTTATTATCTGACTTCAGCCATCCATTCCTCTGTGTTCAAAGATCTGGTCTGTTTTCTCATCTTCCAATAATAAAAAATGTGGACTTTTACTATTTTTCTTCTGTGACTGAATAGGTCATAAATACATAATGACTTAGGATTCAGAGGTGAGTTAATGCCAAGGGATTGATGTAATCTCTTACAACTTCCATGATACCATTTTGCATGTCAATGTAGCAAAGTAGAAAACTGTGCAATTAAGGCAAGATAGTTACCTAAGAAATGACCTAGAAAACGTGCTATGTCCTCCACTGTGGTGCGGTAGTTACGGACCATAGGGTACGGGTCATGGTAAGGGGATAGCCCTACTAGCTATCCCCTTACCATGACCCGCGCCCTAATCCTAAGATCCGTAACTACTGCACTAAACATCAGCATTAGCCTGTTTGCTGAAGCGGGTTTCACGAAAGTGCACTTTCGATTAAGTGCACTTTTGCGTAACCCAGGCTCTACTGTGTGAGTTCAAAGAAGTGTATTTTCGAACTTATACAGTAGACCCATATATATTCTTCTTTCGGCTTTTCCCGGTTAGGGGTCGCCACAGCAGATCACCTGTCCGCTCATGATTGGCAGTGGAGTTTTACAGTGTTGAGTTGCCAGCCCAGCGTCCAACCTACCACAGAAGGCACACACACACACACACACACACACACACACACACACACACACACACACACACACACACACACACACACACACACACACACACACACACACACACACACACACACACACACACATAGCTAAGGCCAATTTAGATTGTCCAATCCACCTACTGCATGTCTTTAGGATATGGGAGGAAACCGGAGCAAACTCACACGACCACAGGGAGGACATGCAGACTGCACACAGAAGGCAACCCAGCCGAGGATCGAACAGGAGAACCTCTTGATGTGAGGCGACAATGCTAACCACTGCACCACCTTGGCCACCTATATATATATATATATATATATATATATATATATATATATATATATACACACAAACATACACGGATTCACTATACAATCTTGAAATACTGAAATGTTGAATTTCAGTATTTCGAGACTAAATAGTCGAAAAACCACATACACGAAAACCCACAATCACAAATACTACAAATGCGACCATTCACACACACACACACAAACCAGGACATAATCACACACACACATACACCTACCTAACTAAACAAACATAACACACACAAACACACTTAACCTACCTATAAGTAGGGGGGCAAGCCCCCTGCACCCCCCAAGTGGGTGGTTGCACCCCTCACATCCCCCCTAGTTATATATTCTAACTCCGAGGTCGCACTAAACACACAAACACACAACAAACACCACCACACACAGTCACACACACTAAAATCCCTACCCATTATCTTCAAACACAACACTTACCTGAAACCCCAGATAAATCCACAAACCACGCCACACATCATGAACACGACACCACGATAGTAGCAGATTCAACATTTGCAGTTTCGGCATAGTGTAGTTTCGGTTAACTGCACTTTCCACTATTCGGTCTCGACGTACTGAATTTCGACATTTCAGTACGTCGAGATTGTCTAGTGTATCCATACACACACACACACACACACACACACACACACACACACACACACACACATATATATATATATATATATATATATATATATATATATACACACACACACACACACACACACACACACACACACACACACACACACACACACACACACACACATACACACACTAAATTTTAATCATTATTCAAGCACAACTTTATCTTAAAGATCCATTTTATCAAAACACATATGTTAAAAGCTGCCTTCATGATCAATATTATTTGTCATTCAGCATCCAAGATTTCTTCATAATAGTCCTGATGGTGAGAAGGTTCGATCCTCGACTGGGGTGCCTTCTGTGCGGAGTCTTCATGTCCTCCCTGTGGTCGCGTGGGTTTCCTCCGGGTGCTCCGGTTTCCTCCCACATCCCAAAGATGAGTAGGTGGATTGAACACTCTAAATTGGCCCTAGATGTGAGTGTGTGCGTGCCTTCTGTGGAAGGTTGGGTGCCGGGCTGGTAATTCGACACCGTAAAACTCCACTGCCAATCATGAGCAGACAGGTGATCCGCTGTGGCGACCCCTGACCGTGAAAAGCCGAAAGAAGAAGAAATCCTGATGGTGCGATGAGCATTTATACGACTGTATCAATAAATTTGCTGGAATTAATTAACAGAACTTCTTTTGACTGGAGCAGGTTATTTAACTATGCACTTTTCTTGTTTATGGCAACCAGTGTCTAATATAATTTAGAATGCACTGTGGCCAGGATTGGTCTTCACAAGCGTCATAAAAGATACTTTCACATATGAATAGCTGTTTGTCTTTAGTAACAAAACAATGCAATTAGCTAATACCCATATATCATCTTTTTACAGTTGCTTAGATAATGGGCAGAATATACACCGATACCCTACTTGATAACAAACATTCTCCAACAGGGTATTAATGTATAGATACTGCCAGTAAGGAAACAAGTCCATCTTCACAGCAGCATATTAAGCTGCCATGAAGCCTTGATTGAAAAAAGCAAACCGATGCCATTTCTGTATACTTGTTAAATACTGCTTTGCTGTTTAGTGTACGTAAAAAAGTAAGGAAAAGAAAAAGAGGTGCATGCATGCATTTCTGTGTGCATATATGATTGTGTGCATGTGTGCATGTGTGTGAAAGAGAGTGGGTGGTTGTGCATACATGCATGTATGTATTTGTAAGCAATACAGAATGAGAGGGAGAGAGAGAAACAGTGAGCACTAGCACGGAGCGAATACCTCTCAACTTATTTTCTCGAGAATTCTGGATAAAGTCAATGATATGCAGGGAAAATGCCAAAAATCTGGGTCAGTCTTTAACTATAATAATCTGCAGTTTCGGAACAATAAGTATGAAGCTATAAAGTATCACTAGATGAACTGACAGTAATCTGGAGTGATTTACCAATAACCCAAACATTTTCAAGGGGTAAAGCAAAATTAGGGACAGTTGAAAGGCATGGGCAGGCTGAAAAACTTTACATTGCTTGTTTTTTTTTTTATTCATTTCATCACAATGAGACATCTTTTGTGTCCTCAGTCAAAAAATAACTGCAATTGCTGGATACTTTTGAGAGTGTGTGTGTGTGCGTGTGTGTGTGTGTGTGTGTGTGTGTGTGTGTCTGTGTGTGTGTGTGTGTGTGTGTGTGTGTGTGTTTGTAGTGACATTAAGTAGATTTTATTCTGGATGTAACATACTTCCTCCAGCAATTGCATATGCCTCAGCAAGTGTGAAACATTAAGATGATAAACTATTTACATCAAAAATATAATAGAAATTATATACTAATAAAAATAAAATATTAAGCAATTTAACATTTAGCCCAGTATCTAAGTGTAAATATGCCCTCCAGGATGGGTATTTTGAGGGAAATGCCTTCTATTGGTGATGATTCGCTCAGCCTTTGGCACTGGTCTTACAACACCCCCTTGACAGTCATCATTTCTCTGATATTGCCTGCCTTGTCAGATGCTATTGTTTGCTTCATATACTTGTGGCAGTGATGGGTTGTACTTGGTTTCTCCTTGTACAACACTATACATCACTGATATGTAGTTCACATCTGCTGGTTCTGTTGTTGTTTGTTCATCAGATTGTCATATGGACATCAAGACAGTCCTTCAGAATTATCTCGTCTCTTTGTTTCCTTGCATTCACCCATACCTCCCAAGTGTATCTCATTATAAAGAATATTCCTCATTGCAGTTCCACAATTAAAGGGTCTGTCACACATTCAGTGCTAAGAATTTTTTAAAGTAATATCCATAATAAATAAATCTAAATCATGTTTCTACAATCAAAGAACTTTTTGCAAGTATAAAGTAACACATTTAACAATCATGTGAGATTTCAAGCTGAAGTTTTTAATAAGCTGTTAGTATATGTTCCACATTATGAGAGGTAGTGTTCCATATTTTGGAAATGGAAGGTTGAGGGCTATGCATTCATCATTATATGATTATCTCTCCTGAAACAGGAATCAGCAGTGTACCCCATTCCTTAGGATGAAAACAGCCTCTAGTGATTATTATGTTGTGTACATCTGCTTTCAAGCAGCTCCTGCTTGAATATCTTTACTCTGCAGACCAGGCCCAGGGCTCTTATATCTACCTTTACTCTGCAGACCAGGCCCAGGGCTGTTAAATCTGCCTTTACACTGCAGACCAGGCCCAGGGCTCTTATATCTGCCTTTACACTGCAGACCAGGCCCAGGGCTCTTATATCTGTCTTTACTCTGCAGACCAGGCCCTGGGCTCTTATATCTGTCTTTACTCTGCAGACCAGGTCCAGGGATCTTATATCTGCTTAAGCATAGTTTAACTCAGCGTTGGTCACTTACATCAAAGCAAATGTTATGGGCCTCTCTGAACCATTCTGAAGACTGAGCACAATGCAGCTTATTTGCTATGTGAAGTAGCATAATTTTAAGAATTAGCAGTATTACGGGGTGTGAGACTTTTGACAATGAGGAATGCTGCACTTGTGAGTTAAGGTTCCATGAAGATCTGCCCCATTCTCATGTTTCATGAGGTCATCATTATGTGACATTACATTTACTTAATGGCACAAGCAGACAATAAATCTATTTAGTCTTTCTAAGTGTCTTAACATTTTATTCCCCATTCCTCCATCCTCACCTTCCCTTTTACCTGTTTGTACATGTTCCTCACCAGATTGAATGCCTCTATGGATTCACAATCCTGTGCGTGAAAAGGTAATTTCAGCAATCCAGTGAATAGTTAGCCCTAAAATGCACTGTCTGTGCTCCCTACTTCCCTCTTTTTCATTTCATATATTCCTGATATAATATTTCACACCAATGTCTGGTAATAGTCTTGCTATTCCATTCCGATGCCATGGATCTTCCTTGTAGCTTTCACCTGGATTCCTTCCTGATGTCCTTTCCCTTATGTGACATCCAGAACTGAAGAACTGCTTATAATATTCAAGATGTGATGCGATTAAGGCCCTGTAAAGTGGAATCATTAGCTCCTTGCTTAAGAAATCTAGTCCCATGAAGGAACAGCACAGCAATCTGTTTAGTCCTAACACTATGCTTTCACTTTACTTCTGGTTATCTACTCCAAGGGTGATAAACACTCTTGATCCTTTCTCTGCTCCATTGCTATCAGTTCCTCTCCTCCTAGCTAATACTTCACACCAGGATTGCAGTAGCTCCAGTGCATTAATTTGCATGTTTGCCTTGAAACTCTTCTGCCACCTTTATACCATTTCCTAGGTCTTTTAAAATCATTCACTAGACTCTTCATTTTCAGTCTCCACTGTTGCACCTGTCATTTTGTAATCAACAATGAGGTTGATCTTCTTTTCTATTTACTCTGATATGGCTGAAGCAAACACATAGAGGAGTGCTGGACCCAAGACAAACTCTGTGGTACTCCATAGAGACCTCTTTAACAAGCTCTTTGGTACTCCATAGACACCTCCTTAACAAGCTCTATGGTACTCTATAGTGACGTCCTTAACAAGCTCTGTGGTACTCCATAGTGACCTTAAACTGTGGGGTACTCCATAATGACCTCCTTAATGAGCCCTGGGGTACTCCATAGTGACCTCCTTAACAAACTCTGAGGTACTCCATAGTGACCTCTTTAACAAGCTCTGTGGTACTCCATAGTGACCTTCTAAACAAGCTCTGTGGTACTCCATAGTGACCTTCTTAACAAACTCTGGGGTACTCCATAGTGAACTCCTTAACGAGCTCTGGGATACTCCATAGTGACCTCCTTAACGAGCACTGTGGTACTTCATAGTGATGTCCTTAATGAGCTCAAGGGTACTCCATAGTGACCTCTTTAACAAGCTCTGTGGTACTTCATGGAGACCTCCTTAACAAACTCTGTGGTACTTCATAGTGACCTCCTTAACAAGCTCTGTGATACTCCATAGTGACCTCTTTAACAAGCTCTATGGTACTCCATAGTGACCTCCTTAACAAACTGTGGGGTACTCCATAATGACCTCCTTAATGAGCTCTGGGGTACTCCAATAGTGACCTCCTTAACAAACTCTGAGGTACTTCATAGTGACCTCTTTAACAAGTTCTGTGGTACTCCATAGTGACCTCCTTAACAAGCTCTGTGGTACTCCATAGTGACCTCCTTAACAAACTCCAGGGTACTCCATAGTGACCTCCTTAATGAGCTCTGGGATACTCCATAGTGACCTCCTTAACAAGCTCTGGGGTACCCCATAGTGACCACCTTAACAAGCTCTGTGGTACTCCATAGTAACCTCCTTAACAAGCTCTGTTATACTCCATGGTGACCTCCTTAACAAACTCTGAGGTACTTCATAGTGACCTCCTTAACAAGCTCTGTGGTACTCCATAGTAAACTTGTTAACAATCTCTATGGTACTCCATGATGACCTTCTTAACAAGCTCTGTGGTATTCCATAGTAACCTTCTTAACAAACTCTGTGGTACTCCATAGTGACCGCCTTAACTCTTGCCATTGTCTCACCACAAGTCTCCATGTCTTAACATTCAGCCACACAGCTATCACAGTTCTCAGTCTTGATCCTGCACCCAGACCCCCAGTTTTCCTATACAAAGTCCAAAGTCTTAAGATTGTAGTGGATGACTGCCTAAAAATCCTAACATGGTTCCATAGTACTTAATTTCCTTTATTCAACCTGCCAAAACATTTGATTTGTACTGAAGTTGCTGTTTGTACAAACTGGATTTTTCACCTGAACATTAACGGTTGACATTATCAGATTACAGTTATTGAACTTACAAGATGTGGAAATGTACAGTTCACAGTTTACGGAATTTATTAGAGGTTCATTATGAATAAGTTTAATGTAGATGGGCTGACCTACTGTTTTAGAGCTGCTGCATTCTTTTTAGATTCTATCTGTCTTGTCATTTTCTGGTGGTCTAGATGCTTGCTCTTGTTTCACTGGTAATGGAATCTGTGTTTTTGTTTTTCCTTTAGCAAGAATACTCATGTAATGAGACAGATGTTCATGCAGGTATGTTTTTTAGACTGTGAGATTCCAGCATTTTAGCAGTATGACAAGTTACAGACTATGGCTGTCAAGGAAGATAGGGATCTAACTGGCGCAATCAGAGAAATGACGTGGCTGATGTAGGAGAACCAGAACTGTTGCCAAATAGTTTAACAATGTGAGGAAATGCATACCATCTGCTGGACATGCTAACTTTATAAAAATAAGCTGTAGTGTTGCTGCTTGTCAGCATGGCAAGTCTCAGATGTTTTTAGGAAGGGTGCTGCATATAGATTGTCCCCCTATTCTGTACTCTTTCCTATAGCCAGCATGGACATAGACATGTCTTCTGCCTTAATAACACTCTGTTTCACTGCACCTCATATTTATAAGGGTAGGATGTAGCACAGCTGGTGAACAGCGTATCTTTTCCCCATAGTGTTAAAAAACTTGATTACCACATTTGGTCCCCATGTTGGGCTACCCCTTCATTTTACTGATTGATGCAGTCAGCACCATGTCTTTCCTGACCGCATAGCTGGTAGCCTGTTGCATGGCTACATTCAATGATTCCTTAGACCAGCAGTAATAAAGCATGGATAACAGACAGTAATGAGGCATGCATTTGCAGTAATAGAGCAAGCCTAGGGGACAGCAGTGCAGGATGAATTCAGTAGCAGGAACAGGACATGAATAGGGGCAATAATGGAACATGGAGCCAACAATAATGTACATGGATAGCAGGCAGTAATGAGACCTGGATAAAGGATGTAATGGGAAGCAGATAGGGACAGTAATGGGACATGAATCCAGCATTAATGGCATATGGATAGGAGGCAATAAGGGGACATAGATAAGGGAAGTAATGGGATGCAAGTAGGGCCAGTGATGGGGCATAAATGAGGATAGTAATGGGACATAAATCCAGCAGTAAAGGGGCATGGATAAGGCGCAGTATCGGGCATGAATCTAACAGTAATGGGACATGGACAAGCGGCAGTAATGGTCATGGATAAAGAAAGTAATGGGAAGGAGATAGGGAAAACAATGTGGCATGAAACAAGCACTTATGAAGCATGGATAGTAGGCAGTAATGGGAAATGGATAAGGGAAGTAATGGGAAGGAGGTAGGGAAAACAATGTGGCATGAAACAAGCACTTATGAAGCATGGATAGTAGGCAGTAATGGGAAATGGATAAAGAAAGTCATGGGAAGGAGGTAGGGAAAACAATGTGGCATGAAACAAGCACTTATGAAGCATGGATAGTAGGCAGTAATGGGAAATGGATAAGGGAAGTAATGGGAAGGAGGTAGGGAAAACAATGTGGCATGAAACAAGCACTTATGAAGCATGGATAGTAGGCAGTAATGGGAAATGGATAAGGGAAGTAATGGGAAGGAGGTAGGGAAAACAATGTGGCATGAAACAAGCACTTATGAAGCATGGATAGTAGGCAGTAATGGGAAATGGATAAGGGAAGTAATGGGAAGGAGGTAGGGAAAACAATGTGGCATGAAACAAGCACTTATGAAGCATGGATAGTAGGCAGTAATGGGAAATGGATAAGGGAAGTAATGGGAAGGAGGTAGGGAAAACAATGTGGCATGAAACAAGCACTTATGAAGCATGGATAGTAGGCAGTAATGGGAAATGGATAAGGGAAGTAATGGGAAGGAGGTAGGGAAAACAATGTGGCATGAAACAAGCACTTATGAAGCATGGATAGTAGGCAGTAATGGGAAATGGATAAGGGAAGTAATGGGAAGGAGATAGGGAAAACAATGTGGCATGAAACAAGTACTTATGAAGCATGGATAGTAGGCAGTAATGGGAAATGGATATGGGGAGTAATGGGAAGGAGATAGGGAAAACAATGTGGCATGAAACAAGCACTTATGAAGCATGAATAGTAGGCAGTAATGGGAAATGGATATGGGGAGTAATGGGAAGGAGATAGGGAAAACAATGTGGCATGAAACAAGCACTTATGAAGCATGGATAGTAGGCAGTAATGGGAAATGGATAAGGGAAGTAATGGGAGACAGATAGTAACAGTAAAGGGGCATAGATAAGGGAAGCAATGGGAGGCAGATAGCAGTAATGGGACATGACTCCAGTAGTAATGAGACATGGATAGGAGGCAATAAGGAGACATAGATAAGGGAAGTAATGGGAGACAGATAGCAACAGTAAAGGGGCATAGATAAGGGAAGCAATGGGAGGCAGATAGCAGTAATGGGACATGACTCCAGTAGTAATGAGACATGGATAGGAGGCAATAAGGGGACATAGATAAGGGAAGTAATGGGAGACAGATAGCAACAGTAAAGGGGCATAGATAAGGGAAGCAATGGGAGGCAGATAGCAGTAATGGGACATGACTCCAGTAGTAATGAGACATGGATAGGAGGCAATAAGGGGACATAGATAAGGGAAGTAATGGGAGACAGATAGCAACAGTAAAGGGGCATAGATAAGGGAAGCAATGGGAGGCAGATAGCAGTAATGGGACATGACTCCAGTAGTAATGAGACATGGATAGGAGGCAATAAGGGGACATAGATAAGGGAAGTAATGGGAGACAGATAGCAACAGTAAAGGGGCATAGATAAGGGAAGCAATGGGAGGCAGATAGCAGTAATGGGACATGACTCCAGTAGTAATGAGACATGGATAGGAGGCAATAAGGGGACATAGATAAGGGAAGTAATGGGAGACAGATAGCAACAGTAAAGGGGCATAGATAAGGGAAGCAATGGGAGGCAGATAGCAGTAATGGGACATGACTCCAGTAGTAATGAGACATGGATAGATGGCAGTAAAGGGACATAGTTAAGGGAAGTAATGGGAAGCAGATAGGAACAGTTATGGGACATAAATGAGGGTAGTAATGGGGCATGGATCTCGCAGTAATGGGGCATGAATAGGAGGCAATAAAGGGACATAGATAAGGGGAGTAATGGGATGCAGGTAAGGACAGTAATGGGGCATAAATGAAGAAATGGTAGAAATGTAATAAAATCCACAGTCGAAGACACAGTGAAAGAAGGAAACCAAACGGCAATAGCGTACAACTCCTTTAATTTCCGCTTTCGTCACAAGACTTCCTCAGCATTCTGAGGAAGTCTTGTGACGAAAGCGGAAATTAAAGGAGTTGTACGCTATTGCCGTTTGGTTTCCTTCTTTCACTGTGTCTTCGACTGTGGATTTTATTATATTGGTTTTTCGTTGTTTATTTGGTTAAATGGTAGAAATGAGCCATAGATCCAGCAGTAATGGGGCATGGATAGGAGGCAGTAATGAGGCTCACAATCCAACAGTAATGGAGCACGTGTAGGAGGCAGTAATGGTCATGGATAAGGGAAGCAATGGGAAGCAGATAGGGAAAATAATGTGGCATGAATCCAGCACTTACAGAGCATGGATAGGAGGCAGTAATGGGACATGGATATTAGAAGTAGTGGGACACATGTAGGGACAGCAATAGGACATAAATCCAGCAGTAATCCCGCATGGATATGAGGTAGTAATCAGGCATATATAAGGGAAATAATGGGATGCAGGTAAAAACAGTAATCGGATATTAATTAGGGTAGTAACAGGGCAGGAATCCAACAGTAATGAGGCATGATTAGGAGGCAGTAATGAGACATGGATAAGGGAAGTAATTGGCGGCAGATAAGGACAGTAATGGGACATGAATTCATCAGTAATGGGTAATAGATAAGGCACAGGTCCAGTAATACTGGTACTTGACAGGGGGCAGTAATTGAGTGTGGATCTAGTGGTAATGGGCATAATGAGAGAGAGGGATAGTGAGAGAGAGAACAGTAACGAAGGAAGGAGAGCGATGTCAGTACTGGAACACCAATATGGGGAAGTAAAGTGTAATGAAGAGAGGGCAGTGATGGATATGGCTTGGGTGGGTAATAAAAGGTGCAAAGATTGGAGCAGCAAAGGATATGGATTAGATAGTAAAGGGGTATGAATAGTGTAGGACAGCACAGTGTCTAAGTGGAAATATCTAAGCTTCACAGCTCTAGGGTATGGAGTTCAAGCTTGACTTTCAGTCATTGTCTGTGTGGAATTTGTATGTTTTCCCCAGGTGTATATGGGAGAAGGCTTTCCCTGGGTACTATAATTTCATTCCACCTTTCAAAAATATGCTAGTTGATTGGCTGGACTACTTTGTCCATATATTTATATGTTGTATTTACCCTTGCCCTTCAGGCCATTGTCATATCAAAAGAGAGTATACATACCAGCCGCTAACCTAGTTAACAAATGATAAAATACCAAAGTAAATAAAAATCAAATAAATAAAGAGATGGGACCATATCAAAGCTTGGATAGGAGTAGTAATGCAACATGGATTGGGACTGCAATGGGGCATGGATAGGGAGGAGTTGTCAGATATGGAGAGAGGGCAATAATGGGGCATGAAGAGAAGGTAGTTTCATTTGTAAATATAGAGGCAGTTGTCAACTGAAAGGAGCAGACGAGCTGCAGTCCTGTTATGTGGATGGCCTCTGAAAATAATAAATGTAGACTTTGCTTGTTGTTAATGACTGCCATGCTCTTCTAATGCTGTCTATTACACTGCTCTGTAGGTTTAGCACTGTCTCCTAATTAAGTCAGATCCTAATTCTTTTCAAACTCAGCAATAATTATTCCCATGCCAGTTTCCTGTTCCTTTTTTTTTCATTTTGGAATTTCTTTGTAATATTGACTTCACATTTTCTTCAGAACAGCTATTGCATTGATCAGAATCAGCATTCTTTGTGCGTAAAACTGGTTTATAGGTACACCATTCAATCCCTTTTCAGCAGCTGGTTGACCAAATGAATAGTGGATATTTTTTACACATAACCTCAAGGTTTGTGAGCTCAGAGCTGGTTGCATTGGTTAATAAGGTGAATGAGGTGGTGAACCCTTTTACATGGGTATGTGACAGGCTTTCACCCTAACATTAAAAGTATTACTGATTGTCTGTGCAGTGAGATGGACTTAATCAATGTGATATCACAATAAAGTGACGATGTAAGAAATCATACTACTGAAAATGCTTTCTTATTTTACTTCTGAGCCCCTAAGACACTTATGTTTTCATATTGTATCATTCAGTTACCAAAAAAAACTTATGTGTTAAAACAGAACTATTACATTTCTTAACTTAGCATTTTATTGATCATTTTAAACTACCTCTGGCGTTTCTGCACCCTTGCAGAGACAATGCCTTCAGACATTCATGCATTGTTGAAAATTCAAGTTTTAAATACAGGCTTGTCAGAAAAAAAACTTATAAGAAGAAGTTAAATCATAACAAAACCTAAGAAATCAAAACTTAGAGAAGTCCAATGTGTACACAGAAGGAGGTGCAGGGGAAAGTCAGAGTCACTGGGATATTGATATTATGGTTCTCAAATATGAACCCAGGTGTTTTGGATAAACATTTCACTGAACTTCTACTTTACAGAAGAATACCTTCAGAGATAACAGCATCTTTGCTGATGTTAGAACAGTCCCACAAAAAGAAATAACTATACATGACAGCATAAGATATATTTAGAATAATTACTACTGTCACCTTTCCCTTGCATTTTATGTATTGAACAAGGAAACCTCTATTATAAAGACTGCACATTTGAAGCCAAGGACATGATGTCATATCTCTGTACTTATGCACACATATGCACATACATAAAAACAAGACACATTACTGACTACAAGCTGCTTTACTGGTTGCATAATTTTCTTTCACACCCAGCAGCAATGTTTTCCTAAAATACTTCCTATAAGCAACAGTCTTCTGACATAGGCCTAGCCAGTAAATGACAAAAAATGCATTCATTGTTCTGTATTCATTTTGTTGACTCCTGCAATTATTGTATGACAGACTGTCTTTACTGTAATTATTGACAAGAAGGTTAAGCTCTGATGTTCCCGCAATAGCTTTTATTTCCTTCTTTTAGTTTTTTTTCTCACCTCAAGAAAAAAAAAATCAATTGAAATTTGATACAGCAGGAGATTTTCAATCAACCATTTTTTCATTATGAATTTTATTTAGTTTGATTTTTACTGGCAGAGACTGTTTAACTCTGGTGATATGGGAGTTGTTGGACTCCAGTTTAACCATTTGCCGGAGGGATATATTATAATTGCTATGATCACTACTTATAACACCATGGCAGAGAGCACAGAATATGGAGTCCACTGGGTGTTATATCAGTGTGAGTCCTGACACTGGAAGCATGTCAACAGTTGCATTGCTTTTACAACTGTATTTATTTTTTAATGTGTTTGTGGACCATGTTGTCTTACTGGTCCACAGGTCCTTTTTTGTAGTGGGACACCAATAGGAAATGCCATCAAGAAAATCATTGCAGTACAGCGAGATTATAAACAACTTAAGCAGGCTTTTAGACTGCATTAGATATTGACAAGTATAAATGATACTGTGTGCAACAGTTAGAAACTGTATTTATACAATTGTGTCAAGAATGCAGTTATATAGAGTGGTGCAACAAAATAACCAAGAATAGTTATGCAGAGGTGGCATACTAATTCAGAAGGTTCCAGAAATGTATAGCACAAATTAAGAGAGGGGTAGATAACGTGCAGGGTAAGTCATTCTTATAAAACAGTGCCAAATAATTTAATATTTAATGGGGGATGAAAGATTAACCTAAACTATCACAGCATATGATCACATATCCTATTTATTTATTTATCCTTTGTTGACCAAGTTACACCAATTAGGCTAGTTGCCTTTTTCAGGGGCCAAGGTGATATTTATACTGCCTACTCTTTTTATAGGTGCCTTGGGATCTTTTACATCTACCTGAGGTACTGCCAACTCATGTAGATGGGGCTTCAATTTAGCATCTCAGCCAAAGGACAACAAACTCTGGAGTGCAGCACCTCCCCTCCATGCTGCAGTAATCCAACTACCTGGTATGGGAATAGAACCCACAGCCTTCTCTATCAAAGACAAATGTGCTAGATGTTGTATTACTGATACTCCATCTTCCATGGTAGGCTTTGTATGTGGCATTTACAAAGAATACTATTTACAAGATGTGTGAAGCTGTCATCCTCAAATGGCGCAGTTTTTTCCATGACTGTGTTGCAGTTACTGCTAGCATGCAAGTTTGCTAATCTTTTGCAGCACTATAGATATACAGCAGAAGTGCATCTGCTGAAGGTAAATAGACAGTTAGCTCAGCATGAAACATCTGACTCCCAGAGACATACAAATGCAAGGTCCCTTGGAGATGTAATACTGGGTGAAACTGAAAAAGTGGTGTGGTGTTGCGTGGACTTTGGGTGAGGGAAAGGATTAGGTAAATGGGTAGGGAAAACAATCATGGGATATTAAAATGAGTATGGAGGAAAGGTGGGGTGTAAACTGTGAAAATTAAGGTACTGAATGTCAAAAGTTAGAGGGGAAGAGTATGAGAATGCTGGGTAGAAAGACAGAAGGTGGAAGGATTCCAGGTGACCCTGATGTAGGTGCATTTGCTTTCATTCAAAAGACGTCTGCCGATGTTTGGAAGTTTGCCATCATTAAGGTGTATAAAGAGTTCTGCTAGATACCAGTCAGCTCGTGATAGAGTAAATAAAAAACATATCATTAACGGCATGAATGTGGTAACATACTTAATCAAACTGATAAGCCATTAATAGTACTGCTGTAGAAAGTTGATTTGTTCCAGTTTTATTTGAAATTTATGCCTTGCTACTCAATCACAGAGCTGTGACTAGAGTGGGGAGAAAGGTACAGCTGCCCTGGCTGCAAGGATGTAGCTAGACTAGACCTAGACTCAGATGAGTACATTTTTGCTGAGTATATCTGGGAAACTTCAACACTCAAAAAGCACATGAAAAATAAATAAATAAATGAATAAAAATCAGTAGAGAAAAAAGAAATCCAGGAACTTCACTTCTCAGTCACGCCCCCTAACACTTTGCTTTTGGAGTGGCTGCTCCTACCCTTCTGAGTATAGGTAAACATAAAAGACATTAAGTACAATCACAGATGCATGCAGCAGTTCCATGCATAGGTACCAACATAGTATGCACACATAGTTACATAGGAGTTCCTTGCTATTCACTGAGCTATTTTGATGATATAGAAATTGTTAAACTTGTTTTGTTGATTCCCATATGAACTTTAAAACAGCTATTCAATACAATGAGATCAAAGAACACAAGTTAAGAATGATTTTCTTTACCCTCTTGGTTGTGTTACCTTGATATTAATATATAGATGCAGGGGAACAGGGAGGCAGAAGGGATTGCTTTTTTTTAATGGAGGCTGTTTTGATCATTCTTTCTCTGTTGCTAATCCATGTAACCATTAGGAAAAGTATGCATTAACTATTGGCACAAGTAAATGCAATATTCATTACCTACAGATATAGGTACAGATGGTATGCATTAGCTACAGACGCACAGGCATAATGTGTTACCTACAGGTACAGGTGCACACAGCTTGAATCAGTTGCAGGCTCATGTAAAATTTTGCATTATATGACGGTGCACAGAAGCTATTACAGGCACAGGTAAACATGTTTTATTTTAGAAACATGGGTGTACACAGCATCCATTAATTTACAGGTGCAGACATTATACCTTAGTTGCTGTTACACAAAGGGCATGCTAGTTACTGGGACAGGTACACAGAGTAGATACTAATTACCAGATGTACCAGTTCTATGCTTGCTCAAGATTTAATGTATTCTAACCCTATATTAATATTTAACAATATCCCTTACTGCTGCTTTGCTCCTTTGTATCTGCAAGACATCCTAGGTGTGTTATTCCAGGAGTAGGATGTTTCAACTTTTGAAAAAAAAAAAAAAAAAAAAAAACAGAAGGGAAGCTTTTTTTTTTCTTTTGCAACTGGGGAGCTCCTGCATGGGGGAATAGTAGCATTCAGGTGTTCTATGAGCTGTACTAATAGATCCTGATTATCATCTTGGAAAGTTAGGGAGGAACTTGTCCTCTGCGAGTCATGCACAGGTGTTGTATTCTAATGCCAGATCCATCTCAAACAAAGCATGGATCATCTCCTACTGGCTATGGACTTCTGACCTGACTTTCATAACGAAGATGGAGAGATGATACTTTCAGTGTCACTCTATCCTGGCTTCTTCACTTTTTAGCCGTCTCAGACAGTTGAGACTGGGGTGGGGGCACAGTTGCTCTGTTTTGTCATTTGTCCATGCAGATAACCAATAGGTAAGTGTTATTAGCTCTCTAAGTAGTCACCAGAACAACAGCAAACTGCAGGTATCTCCTCATCTACTATCTGTCTGGTAGTGCGAGGATGTGCTTTCAATAATTTGTGAGCTTCTCATTAATTTGAAGTGGACTACACCAAATATGTTAGTATGGGGTTATTTGAATATTTGAGTTGACACAGTGCGTGGCCTGTGTAAAAGAATTCCTTTGAATTATGAAGGGATTTCAGTTTCTACATATTGTTATCTTTGATACTAATATGAAAACACTCACTTGATCTTAAAGCTCTGTGTTTCCACTTTTTAATTGGTGGAGAAACTGCCACTTAGTCAGATCACTCCTTGTTCCTTTGATGTCTCATAGGTAGAAGCTCATAATCTGTCAGTGTGGTGTAATGCAAGAATTTTATCCTGCCCTCCCCAAACTTGTTTGTCCTGTCTTGCATAATTTCTTACAGGAGAGCACTAGATAAATGTGCTGAGGTGTATGACATGATTCTGACATCTCTAACTGGCCTCTTTATCTCATGCCATTTTATTAGTACTTTTAATTGCCATGAAATCATGCTAGCTCTCTAGAATCCCCACTAACTATATGATCCTATAACATCTGCAGGGTTCTTCTGGCTCTTGTCTAGTTAGCATTTCTTAACATGGGTCACCTACCTCACTCAAAGAGATGCTTCTACTATACTATACTTCCTGTTCTGTCTCCTCTGCTACTGTAGAGCTAACAGATTGTGTAAAAAAGTGTGGTTTGATGCATTAGGTACTTTTTCCTTCGCCATTTGGTTCCTTACTTTTAAAACCTGCTGCCACAATGGTTGTGAAATCCCCTACATTATGTAGCCTCAACAGTCTCTAAATATACCTTTCACTCACTTGTTCTTTTGATTTTAATTTACAATAACTGTTATTCTTGATATTTTGTGAAACTCTTTTGGAGGCGACCCCTAACTGGGAAAAGCCGAAAGACTTTTAAGACAACATACTGAATTGTTTTTATGTTATGCAGGTCTTGTTGATTTTGTAGTCTAAAGTTACACACGCTTTTTAGAAAGAGCTTAGATTTAGTGGTGCAATCTAACCCCATATTAAAAAATAATTTAGGGGATAATATTCAGTTTGTTTTTAAGAGCAGTAGAAACATTAAAAACATAAAACATTGTAGCTTTGTTGCCTGCAAAATGAATAAGATGACCAAATATGGCACTTGCAGTCAGTGTTAGTTTATTTATGATGGGGCTGAGTTACAAATTTCAGGCTATTATTAAAGGATATTCTGTAAGGGGACATTTAATTGTAGCACAAAAGAGGTTGCATATATCACCATCTGCATTTCTTGCCAAGTTTTCTATGTTGGTAAAACTGAATGTGAGTTCAGAAGACTACCCCTTCTCTGGAACAAACTCCCCATCCATGTGAAGCAGAGTTTCTCCATAACCCAACTCAAGTGTAACTTGAACAATTTGACAGGGAACAGGAAATTCATCACTGGTTTGGCACTTATGTCTCTAATGGACACAGGAAACCTGTAAATGGTTCATCTCCCAGGCCCCTTCTTGTAAATGTTTCAACTGCCAAGCCCCTGTTTATGCTTATCAAGGTTACAAAACTTGTCAGATATTTGGAATGCATGTCTATATTTAAAAAGGCCCTTCTGTGAATCTATAAATATAAGAAGTATTTACCAAAGTATGTATAGTATTAGGACTAAACAAACCTGGATTTCAAACTTTATTTACAGGCACAGATAAATACAGCAGATAGATAGATAGATAGATAGATAGATAGATAGATAGATAGATAGATAGATAGATAGATAGATAAAGACATATACATAAATATATATTAGCTACAGACACAGGTACAATCAGTGTGCATTAGATGCAGAAACATATGCATACAGTATGTATTAATTACAAGCACATACAAACATAGGTATGAATTAGTTAAACCAACACATATAAACACCATGTTTTAGTTGCACAGGTACACACAGTGTGCACTAGTTATTTGCACATATACCCACAGTATGGATTAGTTAAAAACACAGGTTTCACACAGTATACAGTACTAGAGGCATGTATACACACAGTATATACATTTCACAGGCATGTGCATACAGTGTGCATTAGTACAGGCACATGTGCTCAAAGGATGCGTACATTACAGACATAGATACACACAATGTGCATTAATACAAACACAGGCACACATGGTAGGCATTAGTTAAAGGCAGAGGTACACACATCATGCATTAGTTAAAGACATATGCAGAAATCATAGGTATTAGCTGCAGAAACATGTACACAGTATGCATTCACACATGAACACTTACACACACTATGCTAATATTAAATGAAAGCACAGGAATATACACTAGGCATTAGTTACAGCCACATGTACACATGGTGCATATTAGTTACAGACACAGATGCATATAGTGTGCAGTAGTACAGGCATATGTATATACAGTATGCATTGTTTACAGACACATGCACACAGTGTGCATCAATACAGGCACATATACAGACAGTATGCATTGGTTAAAGGCACCAATACATATCCCATGTATTATTTACAGGCACATGTATATACAAAATGTATTAGACACAGACACATTTACACTCAGCATGTATTAGTACAGGCACATATACACACAGTATGCATTAGTTAAATGCACGGGTTTGTTTACCATGCATTCATTATAGGCATATTCATACATAGCATGTGTTAATTAAAGGAGCAAGTATGTACACCATGCATTAGTTACAGGTACATTTACACACAATAGTCTGTGTTAGTCATAGACAGCTGTGCACACAGTGTATATCAATTACAGACACATACACACAGTATGTATTAGTTACAGATGAATGTGCACACAGTATGTATTAATTTGAGATACAGGTGCACACAATATGTATTAATTACAGACACCCACACACAGTATATATTTGTTACAGACATGTATTCACACAGTGTGCATTAGTACAGGCAAATGTATGCAGAGTATGAATTAGTTAAAGGTAAGACTACATGCACTATGAATTAATTATAGGTTCATGTACATGCAGTATGCTAATATTAGTGAAAGGCATGGATACATACACCATACATTAGTTGCAGGTACTTGTACACAGAGCATGCATTCATTAAAGGCACAGGAACATAATACATGCATTTTTCAGGCTCATGTATGCACAATATGCATTAGCAACAGACACAGATGCACACAGCTTGAATTAATGCATCTACTTATTCAGAGTATGCATTACTTAAAAGCACAGGTATATACACCATTCATTAGTTGCAAGCACATGTACACACAATATGTATTAATTACATGCTCATCTGCACACAGTATGTATTAATTGCAGATACATGCAGAGGCATTAGCTATTGGGTACAGGCACAGGTATATGTGCAGTGCTTTAGTTAAAGGCATACCTGCACACAAAATGCATTAGTTACAGACACATGCACACAGTATGTATTAACTACAGACACATACACACAGTATGTATTAGTTATAGGCATATGCATACATTGTGCATTAGTACAGGCACATGTTCACAAAGTATACATTAATTAAAGGCACAGGTACATACCCCCTTGCATTAGTTAAAGGCACATGTACAGACAGGATTATAAGTTACAGACATAGATACACAATGCATGCATTAATACAGTCACACATACACGTGCTACAAATTAGATAAAGATACAGGTACATATACTATGTGTTAGTTACAGTCACATGTACACATATACGCAGTGTGCATTAGTACAGCCACATTGACACAAAGTATGCATTAGTTAAGGACAATGGTACATAAATGATGCATTAGTTACAGGCACATATACACACAGCATGTATTAGTTACAGGTACATGTACGCATAGTATGCATTAATTACAGACGTACACTCAGTATGTATAAGTTAAGATACATGCCCACAGTGTGCATTAATACAAGCACATGTTCACACAGTATATTTTAGTTACAGACACATGTTCACATAGTGTGCATTAGTACAGACACATGTTCAGAAGTATATATTAGTTACAGAAACATGTTCACAAAGTGTGCATTAGTCCAGACATTTATAATCAGTATGCATTACTTAGAGGCACCAGTACATATGCCATGCATTAGTTACAGTCACATGTACACACAGTGTGTAATAGTTATAGACATATGTGCATATACTGTAAATTAATACAGACACATGTACAGACAGTATCCATTACATAAAAGCACAAGAACATACACCATGCATTAGTTACAGGCACACATACACCCAGTATGTATTAATTACAGGCACATGTGCACACAGTACAGGTTGATTACAAACACATACACACAGTATGTATTAGTTACAGATACATGTGCACACAGTATGTATTGGTACAGGCACATGTACACACTATTCATTAGTAACAGGCACATGTGCACACAGTTAATGGCACAGGTATGTACACCATGCAATAATTTTAGGCACAAGTAAACACAATATGCATTGGTTAAAGGCACAGATATGTACATCATGAATTAGTTATAAGCACATGCACACATACTATGCATTAGTTAAAGTCACAAGTGCATACACCATACATTAGTTACAAGCACATTTACACACAGTATGCATTAGTAACAGGCACATGTGCACACAGTGTGCATTAGAACAGGCACTTGCACACACAGTGTATATTAGCTTTACTTAAAGGCACAGATATATACACCATGAATTAGTTACATGTGCATGAACACATAGTACGTATTGGTTACAGACATATGTGCACACAGTATGTATTAATAACAGTCACATGCACAGAGTATGGATTAATTACAGGCACATGCTTACATAGTTTGCTAATATTTGTTAGGGCACATATGCACCCAGTATGCATTGGTTCCAAACACAAATGCACACAGTGTGCAATAATTCAGGCACGTGTACACACAGTATGCATTATTTAAAATTATGAGTACATACACCATGCATTAGGTACAGTCACACATACACTCTGTGTGTATTAGTTACTGACACATGTGTAAATGGTGTGCATTAGTACAGGTACACAGAGAATATATTAGTTAAATGCACAGGTAAGTGAGCCATCCTTTGACAAGAGGCACAAGTGCACATAGTATGTATTAGTTACAGACACATGTACACAGTGTGCATTAGTACAGGCACATATAAACACAGTTTGCATTAGTTAACACCATGGGTATGTACACTATGCATTAGTTACAGGCACATGTACACACAGTATGTATTTATTACATAAGTGTTGTACAGACATTATCCATTAGGTAAAGGCACAGGTGCATGCACCATGCTTTAGTTACTGGCACATGTATACACACTATGTATTATTTACAGACATGCACGCACAGTATGTATTAATTACATACATAGATACACAGCATGTATTAGCTACAGACACGTGTGCATTAGTACAGGCACATGCAGACACAGCACGCATTAGTTACAGACATGCACATATGTACTATTACAAACAAATGCACACATAGCATTCATTAAGCATTCATTAAGTATAGACATGTGTACATACACCATGTATTATTATTTCTTTTTATTCTTTACTGCACTGCAGTGCCATGAGATGGTGCATGTGCTTCTGTGCAGTAGGGTAATACAGTTTAGTGTATGTAGTATTCTGATTCTGTGAACAGATATAAGCCATCCCTTGTTGTAATGGAA
The DNA here is from genome assembly GCF_019279795.1 of Protopterus annectens. Classification (NCBI taxonomy): domain Eukaryota; kingdom Metazoa; phylum Chordata; order Ceratodontiformes; family Protopteridae; genus Protopterus; species Protopterus annectens. Next base: position 174,357,979 of record NC_056733.1, read on the forward strand.
GCAAAGGTCTGCCATGTCTACGGCTGTTGTTGTTTGAAGACATGTCTATCTTTCTAACCCTTCTTGCCCATAATAGACATTGCATTTTGTACTAAGTGTTGTGTTTGTGTGTGTTGGGGGGGTGGTACCTTAGAGGAAAGCAATTGAGTAGGGAGGTGTGTGTGTGTGTGTGTGTGTGTGTGTGTGTGTGTGTGTGTGTGTGTGTGTGTGTGTGTGTGTGTGTGTGTGTGTGTGTGTGTGTGTGTGTGTGTGTGTGTGTTCATGTGTATGCTTTGACTGTGTATGACACTTCGTGAAGCAGAGATTGTTTATATAAACTTGTGTTGCACAAACTGCAAACAGTATGCATTCAGAAACAGTACACATATAGGTCCATATTTTATATACATCCATGTAGCTGCTTAACACATGGTGAGGCAGGAAAATAAGTGCTCCTGTTACTTAAGAAATAATCTGCTGTGTCTGAGATGTATTTTTGGCCTTGACACTGTCCATTCATTATTTCATTATACATTTCTGTATGCATATTAATAATGATTAAAAGTGTATGCTGTTATACATATGGCCTATGTATGGTCACCTAAAGGATGATGTTACTCATCAGTTGTATACTGTCAAAAGGCACTATATATATATAGTCACAAAGTACAGCTCATATTTTACTTCTAACCATGTTTTGTGTTCTTTTTTTTTTTTTTTTTTTTTTGGAGGGGGGCCTCATAATACAATCCAGACACAACATCTGTCCGTGGTTACCCAATATGTGTTTGATATTCCCAACAGTGATCAACCAAAGCCATACCCTACAGTTTGTATTACCGTATATATGAGGTAGGGATGTGAATATTCTCACATACATTTCCTTTTTCATTCCATTGCATGATGCCCAAATATAGCAAACAATGAAAAAGCAAGTTCTTCATTGCAGACCATGAGATCTTGTTGCAGAGCCACTGTCTCCATGGTTGTTGAATGATTGGCCAAGCTAAGTCACTTTATGACCATGACTGGCAGGATGTGATTAATGGATTCATGTCAACTTGTCGAAGGTAGTTTCGGCAAACAAAAAAACTAAAAAAGATATTTGCTGGAACTGTCTTCAGTGAGCATCCAGAAGAAAGATTTCTGTGCAGGGGGCAAGCCATCCTGCACACGTGTGTGTGTGTGTGTGTGTGTGTGTGTGTGTGTGTGTGTGTGTGTGTGTGTGTGTGTGTATTGGGGGAACACATCACCCCCTCCCCAAACTTATTTATATACATGCTACAGGTCATATCCCAGAAATGGATGCCTTTCTCTGCAGTACACTCCTCTTTGGTTGCTGCAAGCATCATTGGGAAATAAATGGCAAGATGTCATACCAATGGCCATGCATGCCATGGGTAGTGCCTCAATGGCCTTGATCCAGTGTTTGTGAAGGGCTATATTATGGGGCATAATAACTACACCACCATGTTTGCTGAGTTGTTATGTGTTGCACAAGATATACAAGATGACCTCTGGAACCATGGGTCATATATGCAACATCATACACATGTGGTGCAAGGAGTTTGCATGAAGCAAGTGCCCCATGTGTATCTAGGGATCATAGCAGGCACACTAACCATGGCTAGTTTACCCCTCTGGTAGGTGATGAGGGTCAGTGTGTAAGGGGGTGGCCACAGTCAGGCACATGTAGTACCACCTCTTCAATCCTACCATGCTGCTATGCAGGAAAGCCTTATGATATGAACATTCACATAGGCAGGGTGCTCGTGCTGAGCTGATTCATGGCATTTGCCACCACTCACATTCATGGAGCATATCTTCCTCTCAGTATGGTCTGGATAGTGTCTGTGACCCTCTCAGGAGAGGGCTGTCTAACAAACGGGGATACCCAGGACCTGACTGTCGGATCTCACTGCAGTGCTGTAACACCTTCTGAGTTTGTGTCCCAACACACACACACATTCAAACTTCCACAATGCCCCCCTCCACATACATACAGCAATGGAGACAGTACCTAGCCTTCCCTGAGGAGTGTACCTCAGTCTCCCCACCAGCTTCACAGGTCTGATACCCATAGTACAAAAGTATGTTCAAATGCACCAACATACACACAAACACATACTATTTTCTGTTGATGAGACTTGACACTGCGCCCCTCCATTTTGTGCATATGATGATAACTGAGCTTTACCATCTGTACTCTGTTACTTGGGTAGTGTATGACAATTGTGCCCTGCCCTCAGTGCACTTACTTGGGTAGTCTATGATAACTGTACCCTGCCATCAGTAATCTGTTAACTAGGTAGTCTATGATAATTGAGTTCTGCCCGCAGTACTCTGTTACTTAGTCTATGATACCTGCAACCTGCCTTCACTACTTTGTTACTGGGTAGTCTATGATAATTCATTTCTGCCCTCAGTATTCTGTTACTTGGTATATGATAACTGTTGCCTGCCCTCAGTACTCTGTTATTTGGAGAGTCTATGATAACTGCACCCTGCCCAAAGTACTCTAATTGGGTAGTCTATGATAATTGAGTTCTACCCTCAGTACTCTGTTACTTAGTCTATGATAGCTGCACCCTTTCCTCAGTACTCTGTTACCTGAGTAGTCTATGATAATTGAGTTCTGCCCTCAGTACTCTGATACTTGGGTAGTCTATGATAACTGCGCCCTCTCCTCAGTATCCTGTTCCTAGGGTAGTCTATGATAACTATGCTCTGCCCTCAGTACTTTGTTACCTGGGTAGTCTATAATAATTGAGTTCGGCCCTCAGTACTCTGTTACTTGGGTAGTCTATGATAACTACGACCTACACTCAGTACTCTTTTACTTCACTAGTCAATATTTGATGCACAATGTGTCCAGTCTATACGTGAAAGAATGCAGCCTGGGTGAAAATTTGAATGTGTAATTTTTTTTTCTTTTCTGTATACTGTTTCAGTCTCAGTCATACTTACAAACCAGATCATGCCTCTTTGCCAATAACATAACATATGTAGCCTGCCTTTGTCTGGAATATTCTTCCACTGCAGCTGTCTCCTCCATAGGCTCCTCATTAGGCTCCTCCTCCACTCAACATGTGGAACTTCTTTCTCCTGAATGTGTCTGCCCTGCTGTACTGTTTGTGTATAAATATGTTATGTAACATAATGCATACTAAGAATATCTCACCGCATGTTGCAAGATTCTATTGAAGGCCATCCCAGCTACATCCAGACATTGGAATTGAGTATTTAGTAGACTAAAGACACATTTGATGATGACCTGAGTTTGAGACAGGTCATAGTTATAGCCATTTTCAGTCATGATCTGGGGATTTTTGATAGTTGTCATTAACCATTCCTACAAGGCATACCCAGCATCACCAATAAGATGTCGGTGGATGAAATCACTCCCATATAAACAGCTGATGTAAGCCGCATGTGTACCATATGTGGAAGCCATGGGCACTGCCTGGGTGACCTACAGACGCATTCTACATCATACACTGTTTATTTCAGAGCATCTGACAGTTGTTAAGAGTAGAAATCATTGTGGTTTGTATACCTTTGTCCCTGTACAGGCCCCCAGGGACCCAGTATGTCAGGACAATAGACTGTGTCATAAGTTTCTGCATGGTGTTGACTCTTTCCTCTGTTGTACATGGAAACCAAAATGCTCCCCCACATGCTGTAGCATGGCATTGAGAAAAAGCTGGAGGATATTTGAAGCAGATAAAGGGAATACACTTGCCATGTCCCCATTGGTCACTGAAAGGTCCCTGTACCTAGTATTGTCAAAGCCAAACATACCTTGGCATCCACAGGGATAGGTATTCCATACATCCCAAAAACATAATATAATATATAATATAATATAATATAATATAATATAATATAATATAATAGACCTAATATGGTGACTCTAGCCATTCTGTAGTAGACCACAAATTCACTGTGTTATGGAGGGCATGGTATGTTAAGTGCAGATGGATGACTCAGTTCTACTGAGGATAATGATGTGCAACACCATGACTACCAGAGACAAGCATATCCTGTTGCACATATGGGTTACTAGTACAGCAGTTAGCCCATACATGTTTTCATGATTTAATTCATGTAAGTCCAGGATTTTACTACAGTAACTAACTCTGGAGCTAGCACCCACACATGTCTGAATCACTCCACCATACTTTTTTTACTCTGAAAAGGCTGTTGGCCGAGGCGCTAGAGAGATTGGAAATTATTTTTGTAAATATATTGAACTTTATTTAATAAATTTATCCAGACTTTGAAAGTAGAGCTGGGACTCACTTATTGTTCTTGTTGTTGGCACTCCACCATATTGTTTACCCTCATTTCTATTTGAAACTGCCCTCATTTTAATAATGTTGCTCATTATCATATCATTATTAAAACTGTTTGCATACTATAAAGGCTACTGAATTTCTTGGGTTTCACTGCATATGCCCAGTGTCCCTCTGAATCACTTTGATTCTGCATATTGTCACTTGTGCAAAATCACTTGCCATGACATGAAAAATGTTTCTTAATCCTTCATACTATTCATTAGTAACCTACATGTACACATAAGTATGCAACAGTCAAAGGCACAGACACATACAGTATCATCAGTTACTAACACAGGTACACAGAGTGTGCATTAATTGCAGACACATGTAAACACAGTGTGCATTAGATGCAGACACAAATACACATAGTATACATTATTTTTAAGCATAGGTAGACACAATATGCATTGGTTGCAGACACAGGTTCACACAGAATGTATTAGTTATAGACAAGTATGAAAAGTGTGCATTAATTATAGGCTCATGTGCATAAGTTATAAGCACAGGCACATGCAGTATGCATTAATTTTAACCACAGGTTTACAAATAATGCATTAGTTATATGCACAGGTACACACAATGTTTATTAGTTACAGACAGTCTGCATTAGTTACAGATACGGTTTCAAACAGAATGCTTTACTTATAGACACAGATACACATTAGTTAAAAACACAGATACACACTGTGTGCATAGTGTGCTTTAGATACAGACACAAATACAGACAGTATACATTAATTATAAGCACAGTTACACACAAAATGCATTAGTTACAGACATAGGTACAACAGCCTGCGTTAGTTATAGGCACAGTATGCATTAGTTATAGACACAGGTACAGACAGTGTGCATTAATTACAGATACAAACTGCTAGAAAAACCCACCCAAACTACAGTTTTTTACTGTGTGTTACCTTAAACCTCTTGTAGGGGAGGCCCTTGGGATATATGCAAATGACCCTTAAGGACATCAAATGTTTTAGTTACATGACTTCTGAATGTCCATGAATCTTTTACTTTTTAAGCCTTTATGGCTACATTTGGGCCAACAAAGACAATTCCCATTAGCTATGGAAATGCATGCTTCAGCTGTTTTATTGACCTCATCAGCACAGTATACGCACATAATCTGTCTATATTTCAGAAACACAGGGTCTTTAAACCCAGCTGGTGCCCATAAAGATTAAGGTGCCTGAAAAATATCCCAACTAATATCCAAACTAAAGGGTAAAAAGCATATATAGTGAAACCATTCAGTAAAAACTGCAAGAAAAACCCAGCCAAGCTCGAGCTTTCACTGTGGGGAGAAAAGCTCTACAGTTACAGAATGAATATAGAAAACAAAACTAAGATACAATAAATTATAAAAAATGCATTACATAATATGAACACAAGAATAACAAACCCAGAGGTAAATACATTCTAACATTAGTATTCTGCAAGGATAGTTCAGAGAGTAAGTATTAAGTTACATAGGTAGAATATAAAGCTAGACATTAGATGGGACTAAATTCAGTGTACAACTTATGAGTAGGGGATGGAGGAAGAAAGGGAGTTTGGTAAGAGGGAAGCGAAGAGCAAAGGGTGGTCAGTCTCAAAGGATAGGTTACAGTGACAAATTCATATACTGTTTAGATAGTTTTTAGTAGCAGTTTTGAAACTATGTGGGTGATTGATATTTCTGATATCCAATGGAAGTTTTTTCCAAGATTGAGCTGGGGAGTAGCTGTAAAGGTCTTGTCCTATTCTAGTGTTAGGCTTGCAGATTTGAGGAAGGTTTTGTTCCGCACTTCACAGGGACCTTAAATCTCCTGTAGTGGAGCCCCATGGGATATATGGGAATGACCCCTTAAAAACACCAAGTGTTTCAGCGACATGGCTTCTCTATGTCCATGAATATTTTACTTTTTAAGTCTTCATGGCTATATTCAGGCCAATAAAGTCAAACCCCACTAGCTGTAGACAGGCTTGATTCAGCCTTTTTACTGACCTCATCAGCAAAACACAGCATAAGTGGATAGTTTGGCTATACTTCAGAAACACAGGGGCTGGGATTCACTAATCCACTGTGTAAAACTAAATAAGTCTTACATGGAAACTGCAGCCTAAGAGGAAGATGTCAGCACACCATGCATATTCATGAGGGTGCGCTGACTCAACTCTAAGGCTAACACAGAGCATGCACGAGTGCAGGGGGCATGTCGGACTGCCGAGCAGTCCAAAAGTCCACGCCCCTGCAAGTCCCTCAATCTGCAAATGTCAATTGAAATGAGCAAGTCCGCTCAAATGTGTACATACCCAACACTACACTCCCTCACATTCTAAATCCCTGTTGTTGTTGTTGTTGTGTCTTTCAGCTTTTCCCGGCTAGGGGTCACCACAGCGGAACTCTGGTCCGCTAATGACTGGCAGTTGATAGTTACGTGCCGAGTTGCCAGCCCTGACAGACAACCTTCAACGAAGGTACGCACATTCACGCATGTCTCCACGCAGAAGATGTTCTAGCTGAGAATCGAACCAGACAGCGTCTTACTGTGAGGTGACAATGCTACCGCAGCACCACCACCGCGGAATATTCTAAATCCCTGTACCATTCTAAAATGTGAAACTTTCTTTTTTTTTTTTATTATTCCCGATATAGCTGCCCGTATTTGCGCATGTTTGCATGGGTTTGCCCATTGCTTAGCTACAGTTAGCAGTTTAGAGATCGAAGAGGATAATAAGAAACTTATATGCAAATTAAACCAAATAGCAATAGCGTAGTGGTAGAGCCTTCGCACAAAGAGGAGGCATTCCCAGTGTGAGTCCCACCACTCCCCTTTCTATTTTCTGTAGGAAATCTGTACAGGAAAAATAATTCCTGACATTTATCTTTTAAATATTAGTAGAAGGCATTGAAATGGCCTATGTAGTAGTGAACGATATTTTATATATATATATATAAGAAGGCGAAATGGGTATGCATACTGATGAATGCATAAGTAATGTATCTTAAGCAATATGAAGCACTGCTAAGCAAAGTTTACCAGTATTGAGCACATTTAAGTATAATTGCTCATAGCTTAGCACTGCTTTAACTAGTGCAATGGTTTTGCGAGGAGCTGCGCATCACGCCAACTAGCGCAAACAAAACATGTTTGCGCATAGCTGCGCACCACGCTAACTAGCGCAACATCGGGCAATGTCGGACAATGTTGGGCAATGTCGGGCAACGTCGAGCACTGTAGAGCAACGTTGGTCAAAGTTGAGCAAAGTTGGCTAAACACAGCCACATCTCCTAGCCGGTCTGGCCAGTAGTAAAATAAAAAGCAATGACAGGCCTTGAACCCGGGATACTGTGCACCATAATCATAGTACCAAACCACTAAGCCATGACAGCTTTTAATATGCATGCACTTTCAACACACACATACATATTAATGAAAGTTTACCCAGTGCTAAGCAGGTGTGCTTTCAGCTGAGATTTTCAAAACCGGCCAATCACAAATAAGTGCGGGAAATGAGGCATATTTAAGCCCCATAGGCAGGAATACTTGCCATAACTGGTTGTAGCTCCCATCTGCAGGCAGCATGACTGGTGTTGGAGAGGGATCTCGCTTTTGAGTGCAACGGTGGGGCACTGAGGAGTCAAAAGTGATGGTTTGGCTCCTCGTCCAAAATCATGATGACAGACTCCTGCAGGTCCAGTTCCAGGGCATTGAATACAAAGCGGAAGCCTGGAACCATCTAGCACATGATCTCACCAGTGCCACAGGCATCCCTTGGACTGGTGAGCAGGTCAGACACCACTACTCAGACCTGAAGAGACGGAAGCAGGACCAACTGAACCAGTGGATACGGGTGGCCTGTGGGATGGAAAATGCCCCACTACTGAGTAGGTAGCCATGGAATGAAGTATGTAAGAATTGCTATTGTAGTCTATATTATGGATAGGTATATGTCTCAATATCACTTCATTTACCTCACAACTGCAGGTGTCCGTGCTGCGAATCAGCAAGCCTATGCAGATAGGCTGCTAAGGCTGCGCCACCAGGCAGGTTAGTAATTATTCTGCATGTATTGTTATATAAAATAAGTGAGAGAGCATGAAAAAGAGAGTTGTAACCCATTAATAAAGGTATAATACATCTTGAATAAGTCTTCTGCATGCACTGTAATATCAAATAAATGAGAGAGCCTCTATAAAAGTGTGTAATGTAATTAATAAAGGTATAATTCCTGGAGTGTGTCTGTGTCACTTTCTTCGATATGTTGTTGTACTCTTGCATTATAGAAATATTACTGTTGTATTAAGCGCTGTCAACCCACACTTGGGTAGGCCCATATAAAGTGGAAGAAGGGAATTCCAGTAGCTGTTAAGCATATATACAGTCCTCAACAGTTAGTTAATGGCTGGCATGTATAGGTTAATCTGACACATGAGTAGCGTGTTATTGTATTCCCCAGAAATGTCAGTGTGCTGCTAGAAATGTAGGGGACTGTTAAAATATAATTGATAATGTCACCTGAACACATCCAGATATGTAGATATATAAATATAAATAAATATATATAAATATGTAGCAGTAACATCTGCATCCTGGACAGTCTGTATGTCAGATACAGGTCAGGTAAATAAAGAACTAGCAAAACCCATTTCACAATTTAACGGACATTGCCAAGTGTAATAATACATGTAGGGGATATATACCTGCAGTCAATAGGAATGTAGTGTAAACTATAAGTACATATAAGTTGTTAATGGAGGTATCTTTTTACACCCTACTGTATGTGCATAAACAATTCAATTCCACACGTCAATGGGTATGTCTAATCTCAAAACATTTGTTGGGACATATGTCCTATTGGTTCAAAAATATCTGCATTTACTTTGATGCATGTTCCCTGTTCAAATACCATAATCTTGGTGGCCTGTTGCCACCAATCAATCCTACATGCTGTTGGAATGTCCACTGTTGTTCTATATATGCATGTGTTATGCTTGCTGTTCAACTGTTGGAACTCTGGTGTGTTGGGTAAATGGGAATACTACTGCATGCTGTTACAACTAATTTGGAATGCTGTTGGCTGTTAACAACCCATATTGTCATTAAATCCTCCTAAACCTAGAACGTATGGGAAGGCCGGTCCCAGCGGACCCACCTGTCCCACCTCAGCTGGCTATGGCACCTGGCACCAGCAGGTCCGGTGCCCAGCCTGGGACCTCCTCATCCATTGGTCCTGTGCCACCTTCGGGTGGAAGCACTGCAGGGGATGGGGCTCATCCCCCTGTGCAAGCATGGCCAGAGGAGGGCCACCTATCACCCTCCAAACGGTCCGGGCTGTGGTGCATAGGGAGATCAAGTGTTCAGTTGCTGATCCTCTACGCCAGCTTGAGGCACATGTGGCATGACTCACGGGTGAGCCTGTCCCTCCTATGCAGCCCCCAGCACAGCCACCCTCTGGGCTGTGAAGGTGCAGTGGTGACTGCCCATGGGTGGGGATCTCAGTTCCACTGTTGCCATCTGTGGGCTCATGAGCTTGTGATTTTCAAACATCCTTCCCCGTCAATGGTGTTCACCCACCACATGTGTCATATTCTGCCCTGTATGCATCTTGTTTGTCTTGTCTGTTTACCTCCCCAACTTACCTCCCCAGATATACCCACTTCCCCTACCCACATTCCACTCTCACCTGAAAAAAAAATGACAATCTCCTCCCAAAAAAAAATTATGCCCCATACATAGCTGTCCATTTTGCAGACATGTCCGCTGGACACATAAACTGATATTTAATTGGCAGTACAACATACTTTGTTGTCCTCACCCCTCTCTCAGGGGTGGAAGGTTTCATATTTCCCTCCAAATTTCTAGCATATGCACAGCTGTTGCTGTTAAAGAAATGGGCAGCTATGGACCTTCCCTACACCCGTCCTGCACATCCCGAGCTGTTTTTCCCTACTGTCTTTCCCTCTTTGTGCCCCTTTTTCACCACTTTCCTATCTCCCCATTTTCTTTTCTTTCAAAGAAATGAGCGCGGGGGATAGTTGGAGTAAGCACCTTTAAGCAGTAGTTAGCGGGTTTGCGTGAGTGTGCACTTGTGTGCGCATAGCTAAGTATTGCTAAGCTTCGCGCAAACCCACTTACAACTGCTTAAAAGTGCTTTAGTCATCCTGCATGTGAGGGCCCTTGTTCTGCTCAGCAGTAAAATAAGACACCTCTGTCAGTCTCGAATCCCAGACCTTGGACACACTAGACTGCATGAAGCACCACTAAGCCACAACAGATATACAGCAGGTTGTTGCTGAAATAGATATATCATGCATCAGAATGACTGAATGTAAAGGAAAGATAGGAATGCCATAACACAAAACCTGTTCTGTGGAACTTTACCAGCAGTTGTTGTGAAATTGCATTACATGACTGCGGTAACAAAACCAGCCATTCTAACTGTAAATAATGTTACAGCAGCACTTTACAACCCCCACACAGTATCATAGCAGGACAATCCCCACCCAAATGTAAGAAATACTTGTGTGTTCAGGGTCCACCAAGGATGTAGGTAGGCATACTGGAATTGTCTAGTTTTCTTGAGCATCCTGTGTTAATGTCAACAATAAAAAGCAGAAACTATGCAGAAGTGAGTACATTAATATTCACAGTATAGCAGTTCACAAACAGTACATGTGCCAAATGAATAAATCTCAATAACTGCTTATGTATGGCAGCTAATTGTATAAGTAGAAAAGAAACTACATACTCCCACGTATCTTGTGTTAGCATTTGTAGGGGTGAGTACAATTCTACACTGACAACTGTGTACTGGAAGTGGCAACATTCAGGTCTGAGTACAACATTCAAATCACTGGCTACACCCCTAGCTTCAGATATAAGAAGTATACCAGCCTTCTGACTTACACAACGGTGTCCACAGCAGACAAGCATGGGCCCCACTTTGGAAAGCTGAAAGGGCTATGCCTACCTGACTTAGCAATTTATAGCATTGGGTTGCTATGACAGTGAGTACTGCAATCACCACACAGCAGGCTGCATACAATTACCAAATGGTGGCCACCAATTCATGCAGAGGCCATCACATGCACATGTGCAGATACCTATAAAAGCAGGCTGTACTTGCTGTCCACACATGCAATCATTCCATTGCTGGTACGTAGAGAGAGAGAGAGAGTGACAGACAGACAGACAGACAGACACCGACATCCACATCAACAGCAACTGCAACAGAAAAAAATAAATAAATAAAGAAATAAACAAAACAAAAAAAATATAGTTAAACCATATATATATATATATATATATATATATATATATATATATATATATATATATATAAAGTTAAACCAAAAAAATATATATATATAAAATTAAACCAAAAAAAAAAGACACACGGAACTGAAATTTACAAACACATACAAAGGAAAGGTATGTAACAGATATGTATTTACTGGCATGTTGTAGATGTTTCTGAGGAGTACTCTACATACTTTGAATCATCCATATGTGGCAGCAGTACGTATCTATGCACAGATGCCCTGCATAACTACTGCCATGGACAAATAAGTGTGTAGCTCTGTGCAGTGGGATATAACTGTGACATATGTAGCTCAGCATTAAATGTCAAACATCTGATCCATGTTTTCTGTGTTCTGTACAGTAGTGTGCACAATGGCTGTTTGGGGGAGTAGCACATACAGCTATATAAACATGGATGTGACAGAGTAACAAATGCATGATAGTCATATTAACGTGTAGCTTAGCATTGGCAACTGTTGTACCAGGCTAGTATGCTAATCTAGCATTTGCAGCTATATATACACCCTCTCATATTACTGTGTGCTCACATGTGACACCTGTTCATGTTGCAGCAAGGCCCAACAGGTCAGCTGTGAGGTCCACGGAGTTACAACAGTGTGGACCTTGTGTGTGTATGACACACACATACAGAGAGATCTTTCTGTGTCAGATATATTAGCATCTGTACATGTGCATAGAGCACAGGACATACTGCAACTGTTTGTGAAGGGTGGACATATATACGTTGTTGAAGGTTGTTATGTGCATATTTCTATGTAGGTTGTAGTGTGTGGCAAACAAGACAGCATACAGTGCTGGTATATAACATGTGGTGGTTAAATGCTGTGGGTGTGATTTGTCAGGTTTGCAGTGTTGCAGCCAGTGAGGCCTGCCAAAGCTACATGGGCTGAGAACACATGCAATGCATTCCACACAAGACTGTGCAATATTATTACATAACTGTATACTTCACAACCTTCGCATAAGTGATATTCCCACCATGAAAGGTGGACTGTATATGTGCCCATATGTATATCTATATGTACACCAATGTATGTTTATATGTATGTGTGTGCGTATATATATATATATATATATATATATATATATATATATATATATATATAGATATATATTTATAGAGAGAGAGAGAGAGAGACAGGGTCATAGTTACTGCGACAGATGCCTGGTGACACAGCCATGGACTCAAGCTTAATGTTGAAACTGCACTGGCATCCCTTCTGGAAAAAACATTGTACTCATTAACTACCACATAGGTGGTAGTGTAACTAACACCGAAAGTGTGATAAGAGACCATGGGACACAGGTGGACAGTAGTCTCCCCTGTGATAATCACAGTGCTACACTAGTCATGTAATCTGTCTATGTGGCACACCTCATCACATAAGGTGTATCATCCAGGGAAATATAGGTTAGTGTTCCACTCTAAATGCAAACCACGAAAAGCCAAAAAATCAACACAAAAAACAAAGTCTGGAAGGAGAATCAAATGAGGCTCTGAAGTATGAAGAAATAGCGTAAAAAAAACTTTTATTTCTGCTTTCGTCCGAAGACTTCATCAGAATACAAAACCCTAAAAAATCCAAACATTATATACCCTACTACAAAAGTAATAAAATAATTAATCAATTAACCTATCACATTAAATCTAAAACAATTAAAACCAATTTCAAAAAATACATCATTAATTAAATAAAGAAAGCAAACCTACTAATTCTTTATCAATACTTAATCGAGAACATTTCAAAAAGCATTTTATGTTAATGGTTTCGTTCAAGCCAGGGGGCTTGTCAGCCTTTAATCTGACTTGCCAAAGTGTTTCCCTTTGTTAATACCAAAGAACCTTCAGGTAGTTCCCATCCCTACGGGAAAACAGCTGTACGTGTTCAGAATACTGACCGTGGAAATACTAATGAGGTTTGTACCTCCTTACCTACAAGGACTGATGCCGGTTCTTTAAAAATTTCTGAACAGATTGCTAATACTACTGGCGATAAGGTGTTAGGGGGGGAATCTAATAAACTGGATGAAAATGTTGATACGATGGGGACTGACAAAGGCACTTTAACTGTTTTAAACAGTGCTTCTAATAATGCTAATGGTTTTTTAGAGAAGAAATGTTTACCATCAAAGAAAACGGTCTTCACGAGAAGTCGGACCTTTCTAAGTTCGAACTCCTCAGGGGACGAGAACTAACCTTGTCAAACGACAATTTGGACATCATTAATTTAACGGAGCATGTATTTACATCTTGTGAACTAAGACTATTACGTTTAGGTTTAAACTTTGTTCCCACTAGGAAGGGCGACCTGTGCAGAACTGTTGTAGATATTAAAAGGTTCACCAGGAAAATGAACTTGAATTATATTCTGAGTGACATTCCAGGTGAAACAAAACCGCTTAAAAAGCCATCAAGTTACAACCCCCCTCTTACTAATACCATAAAAGTGTTTGAAGAAGCATGTATTAGAGAAGTAGAGGGAATTTTTACTAACAAAGGTAAAGTTGAATACAATTTAAGCTATAATGATAGGAAAGCATTTAAAGAGTTATGTCAGAAGAATGGGGATATCAGGTTTATGAAAAGTGATAAGGGTGGCAACATAGTTATAATGAAACAGGACACTTATTGCTCTAAAATGTCACAACTATTGGAAAATGGGGAAGAATATGAGGCTATTACTCTCTATGACATTAAGAGGAAACAACGTTTAATTCATTCTTTTCTTTATGAAGCCCTAATGTCTAACGAGATAGATCTGGATGTGTATGAATTTTGTGTTATAAACAACCCAAGAATTGGAATCCTATTCGGGATTCCGAAAACACATAAAAATATTTTTGAGCCTCCTTTTAGGCCAATAGTGTCAGCACCAAACTCTGTTACAGAAGGAATATCTTTAATTGTTGATGCTATCCTGGGTCCCATAGTTTCACAACAGGAAAGTTTTTTACAAGACTCCTGGCATTTTTTAGCAAAATTGAATATGTTTGCTGCTAGTGCAATTTTTGATTCCAACAAACATTTTTTCTTTACCTTAGATGTAACTTCTTTGTTTACATGTATTCCCCATGATGAGGGGGTCGAAGCTGTCCGTAGTGTACTATTACAGAATGGGCAACATACTGCTGGACAAATATCTACTATTTGTAGGTTTATTGAGATCATATTACAAAATAATTGGTTTGTTTTTAAAGATAAATATTATTGGCAAAAGAGAGGTGTAGCTATGGGGTCCCCAGCTGCACCCTCTTATGCCAATATTGTTATGATTTGGTGGGAATCTACATTCTTGAGTCTCTTAAAACACAAATTTAATATTTTATTTTATCAGAGATTTGTTGATGATTTAATTTTTATTATTGAAGGGAATAGAACTACTGTTGATCAATTTCTTTTAGAGATTAATATGTTGGATTGTTTTTTAAAATTTACCCTAGGAGATGTTGGTCTTAGTATTAATTTTTTGGATGTTTGTGTCTTGTGGGATTCTGTAGTTGGGAAATTTAAAAGTAAAATTTATCGAAAGGAGACATTCACAAATAGCTATGTTCATTATTCAAGTGCTCATCCTAAATATATGATACGTAATATTCCTAAAGGTCAGTTTATCAGAGCCTGTCGGATGACTTCAGATGAAAAAGATCTTGTTTTGGAGCTAGAGTTCATTAGGAATTTGTTTCTTCAGAGGGGTTATCCGCCAGAATTATTGGACAATACTGTTAGTGAAGTGTTGAGTAAACGTCAGTCACATTATCCAGCCTTATTAAACATTTCAAACTATGGTTTTCAACATCTGCCTTGCAATAGGTTTGTCAAGCATGGGAAATGTGATAGTTTAGTTTGTTCCTTAGAAATGAGTATGAATGGGGACCATATTAAAAGAATTTTACTGAATAATTGGAAGATCATTGAAGGAAACTCTGATATTTTTAAAGTTCTAGGTAACAAACCTAGTTTTGTGTTTAGGAATGTATACAACATTAAAAAAGCCCTTGAGTTTGATAAATTTGTATTGAAAAACAGGACAATTGAAGGTAAAGGTATGTTTGCCTGTAATAATTGTAATATGTGTAGATATATTGCTAAAGGTCCTGCTGTTGTTATAGATAGTATCGATCGGACTTTTACGGTCCCTGAATATGTTAATTGTCATACCAAGGGGGTTGTTTACATCGCCACGTGTAGTTCCTGCTCCGTGTTTTATGTTGGTATGACCACCCGCAGTCTTAATGTTCGTATTCGTGAGCATATTTACAATATTAAGACACAAGATGTTAACAGCGCCCTATTTAGGCATTCTGTCATTTGCAACAACTTTAAGAAGTTTTTATTTTCAGTAGTGGAGGTTGTTAAATCTGACTTAAGGGGGGGTGATTACAAGAATTACATCGAACAAAGGGAAACACTTTGGCAAGTCAGATTAAAGGCTGACAAGCCCCCTGGCTTGAGCGAAACCATTAACATAAAATGCTTTTTGAAATGTTCTCGATTAAGTATTGATAAAGAATTAGTAGGTTTGCTTTCTTTATTTAATTAATGATGTATTTTTTGAAATTGGTTTTAATTGTTTTAGATTTAATGTGATAGGTTAATTGATTAATTATTTTATTACTTTTGTAGTAGGGTATATAATGTTTGGATTTTTTAAGGTTTTGTATTCTGATGAAGTCTTCGGACGAAAGCGGAAATAAAAGGTTTTTTTACGCTATTTCTTCATACTTCAGAGCCTCATTTGATTCTCCTTCCAGACTTTGTTTTTTCAGTGTTCCACTCTACTCATCACTCATAAAACCCATTATAGAGTACAATGCCCCATTTGGTATGTACCTCACAAGACATCTACAGCAACTGGAAAGGCCACAGATACTCCACACAAAGACTAATACCAGCCTCAAACAGATGCCCTATGCAGACCGTCCCACAAAACCACAGCTAGACTGTGTCGCATACCGCCTACCCAGAGGTGACCTCTGCCTAACATACAAAGCTATGTCAAACCCAGAGCTGTTGGACATGCTCCACATAAACAGATCACAATCCCTACGAGCTACATGCTCTAGGGACCTAACCTTGTTACCTCAATAAACAGAACATGCTGGAGGGATAGATTCCTATCTCAGAGACATCCGATACTCTGGAACAAATCACCTATCAATAGCAAACAAAGCTCCTCATTAGCAGTCGTCATGAATAATCCTGATGATTTGATGGGAGATAGGAAATACACCCCGGGAATCACCTCTGTAGCTCTGCTTGACAGGGGCACGTGAAATTAAATTACATGTGTGTCAAAGGCCAGTGTAGCATATGGCTAGGCTTCTATAGGCCCTAGGGCCAGTAGCCTACTACCTACCTATGAAAGGATACACACCCACATGTACATGTTGCAATAATTGCTATGTGAGGTTGACTGAGTGTGATGGTGAACTTGTTGGTGAATGTGTCAAAGTTCTGTATATGTGTGATAGCTTACTGGGAAACTGTTTCTGTCATGGTATTTTGTGTCCTAGCTCTGATCCCAGCAAAAGATGTGTACACTATTGCTAGGCAGAAAAAGCTGTATGGCATACAGTCTGACGTAGTTAATTGGTGTCGACTGGGGTGTGTCATTGTAGGCTAAAGCAGTACATGTATGCTTATTGACTGGTAATGCTGGTGAATCCAAATCCCATATGAACTGTAGTACTACCTGAAGCTGTAGGCCTAAACAGCACAGTATGGTGTATGTCCACATTGCTTGTAACCACTGTTTTGTGTGTTCCCTGTATTCCTCACAGATTACATACCTCAGGCATAAGGTTTTGTAAGTACTGACACACAGTACTGTATGGTACACAGGTAAAGCTCATCTGGGTTACTATACCTTTGTGTCTTGTATGTATGTCTGATGTGTGTGTGGCTATGCCTGTAACATGCCCTCAGTCATGTGTCTGTCACAGGATATAAGTGCGTATCTAGCAACATGTATAGTCTAGTACAGCAGTATGCCACCTATATTAACGAACGTGCACATATGTTAGGCAGGGGTTTGCCATCAACAACTAGTGTGGTATACTGGTAATACTGTAACTGGACTTTACAATCATTGCAATGGATAATATATTTCTTTATGCATTAGCTTGATATATACCTCCTGTGTCTAGGTGGTGCATTGTGCCGCATACAGTGTACCATGTACTGTTGTATAGTCTTACATACTGGTTTCTCTTTGTTGCTGTGCAGAACATGGTTTGATATATAGAGCGTGCCAGGCACTGTCAGGCAGCTGTGGGTTGAGCACTGATGTGTGGTATTGAAAGTGTGCATCCTCTGACAGCCAATAGGTTGCTATATATGTCAGTTCAGTGATATCTGTACTTTAGAATGTTAAGTGTGCCACATGACTTGCTCACACATATTGTTTCATTGTCTTCCAGGGTCATGGCTTACCATCGCAACCCTACCTATAGCCAAACAGAGGATGAAGTGATAACAACCAGCCTGGTTCAGCACTACACCCTGCTGTTCTCAAGAACCAGCCAGGACCAGCATGAGTGGACTGCACTGTGACAAGATGTTATCCATAGGGTAAATGACATAGGCATGCATAACCAGACCTATGAGCAGGTAAGCCATCACTGCAGTGATTTACTTAGACATGTCCGGCAGCATGCATCTGATGTCCATAGACAACAGCTTGCCACAGGTGGTGGGGTAGCCATCCATCTCGCCCTCACCAGAGTGGAGGAGCTGCTCCTGAGCCTGGTGGCTCCTGGCCAACAACAGCAACAGCAAACATGTATCATCATGGAGGCCGGAGCCACCCAGCAGGTTAACATGGAGCGTGCAGGTAACATGGCATATCTGTAGACTACTGTTACCTCTATTGGTAGATCATGCATATGTGAGATGTGTACTGTGTAGTTAGAAGATGGGGAGCCTGGTGTTGTGCAATACTGATAATTTGTAACATAATCTGTAGGCCTGTGACTGTCAACCATTGTACTACTGTAAGACTGCAAACCCACAGTAGCAATGCCACAGTTGTTGTCACTGACAAACTGTTTCATATCCTTGTAGGTCCCTCTGGTGTGACAGCAAGGCAGCAGACCCATGCTGGTGAGGGTGTTCTACATTTAATATTGCAAATTAAATGTGCATGTCATAGGTGAGGTGTAGGCCATGTACACGTAACACACCTACGCATAATGCATGCTGTGCATGTTTGCTGTGAGACTATGCAAATCTCAGTAATGTGAGTAGCTGCCTGAAACACATGCAATACACAGAGCATCCCACACAATTGTGGCAACACTGTAGTGGACATTGGATAGGCAGAGTCGATACACATGCACACAACATACACAACTTTGTCATACGCAGTACACATTAATATGCTACACATGGCATATTCAGACACCCGCTGTAAGGTCACACTCCAGTATCCCAAATGTCATCCACACAGCACACATAATATACCTCAGGGGTACAGGCCTATCATGGGGCTGTGTGACACTCTTCAACACATAACACATTCATGTTAGGCAATGCTCCCTATTGGGCACCTTATAAACCCATGTAACAACTGGCTGTGAAATGGTGAATGTAGCCATGGTACTGCAGTTCAGGTACAGCATGCTAGGTGCCAGTCTGGCACACATTAGTAGCCTTGAGTGACCACATAATGCTGCATGATGATGGCTCATGGTACTACATCCCACCCAGTTACAGTAACCACAGTACTACACATAGCATCCATTGCAATGCACCTCAATGCTGTGTGTGTGCAAACATATGCAACTATAGAAAATATGCATAGCAATCACCATTTGTACAAAGTGACACATATACGTCTTGTAATGCTATTGACTGTATAGGTCACATGACACACATTGGGTATGTGTGATGTTTAATGTTGCGTTTGTGTTGTAGCATGCCATATCATGGCTGGCACTGGCATGTCCACATTATGTCCTACACTCACCATAACCACTGTACAATGGCTATGTTGAGCAATGGCATTCCATCAGGTATACATGCACCACTCATCCTGTGTGTATACATAGCATGCATGTGCTAAACCTGTGTCCACAATTATCTGCTAAAGACACAGACGATCTAATCAGAAATGGATATCTATGTGACACACAGATACACATCCAGCCATGGTATGTATACATGTGAGTGATGGTGCACAGGACATTGCAGAGCTTTTAATACTTGCACAGCAATGTTGTGTCCATGTACACATTACATTCCAGGGAGAGGCCAATCACTGAACAATAACACACATGCATCAAAGCCATGTATACTGTTATTAGCAAGGGCTGTCTACACTCACACTGCATGCTGTTGAGCAACACACATCCTGCATGCTGACACGTGTGATATGACTGTTTGGCTTGTGATACTGTACCCCACCATCAACCGCTATTGAGTATGTTCTGGATTGCTGGTGGTGTGTGTGTGTGTGTGTGTGTGTGTGTGTGTGTGTGTGTGTGTGTGTGTGTGTGTGTGTGTGTGTGTGTGTGTCTGCTTTAGTGAGGAGTGTATTTGTGTGCATGTGTGCATGTGTGCATGTGTTCATGTGTTTATGTGTGCATGTGTGCATGTGTTCTGACATCATGTACAGGTCGTAAAGTGTGTTTCCTGTCTTCCTCTCACAGGTGCTGAGGTTGGGCTAGTTCACTGCAGCAGGGAACCCAATGACAGCCAAACAGTGATAATGAGGATAGGTGTGTTGAAGCACAGGCATGTTTGCCAGGGTCTGTCGTTGGGCCACCAATCAACAGTACACAAGTGTCCACCCCATCCATGTACACAGTCATACTGCCAATACATCCATCACCAATGCCCTTAGCTGAGGGACAGTGTACAGTCGGCATTGGCCAGGACAGTGTGGTATCTATGGCACATGCATCCTGACACAGCAGCCATACCCAGATGTCTGGAACGGTACCACATAGGCAGATGTCCAGGGGTTCTCATCGGAGCACTGCTGCTCATCATGCCCCTGGCAGACATGCCACAGGTCTTACAACCTCACGCATGTTCCAGGCTGTCATGGAGGCACAGGCACATATGGAATGGTACACCAGACAGGGACTAAGGGCACAGAGGGCACAGAACACTGCTGTAATTGACAGTATCCGTGACCTAGCAGGTGCCATCCGTAATTACACTGAGGTCACTGATAGCTGTTGGAGTGAGACATTAGATGTCCTCTGCAATGTCATGTCCATGTGTCAGGACAGTGCAGGACAGTTGAGACATCGACATGGACGTATGCCAGCAACATCAGCAGCTGGCAGTCACCGCGGACATCCCTCAAGTCACAGCCACTCCTGTAGTGCCAGTACCAGCCCTAGCAATGTTGGGGGTGGGCTGTCCATAGACCGTCCTAGAAGACCACGTGCACGTGGCTCTGGACAGTCCCAGCAGGGACCTGGGTCCAGTATACATCTGTCCACCTGTGAGGATAGTACCCAGTCTGGCTTAGTACCTGATACTGTCAGCAGCACACCTGCCAGGCACAGGTACCATATCTGTGGCCAGAGACGGTGATCTGTAAAGCCTGGCAGGCACTGTCTGTGGCTGTCCCACAAATCCCCGTATATGGCAGCCATATGGTGGAACTGTGTGCATGCAGACACACACACAAAAAACAGACACCTAGGGCTAACACATACCCGCACACATTACATCAACATTGACCCATAGCAGTACTCTTGGCTCACACACACACACACACACACACACACACACACACACACACACACACACACGCATGTCGATTGTATGTCTCAGTGTAGGGCTCTGGCACACACCCTGTGCACATGATGAAACCTGTGCCACCTCCTGTCATCTGTAACATTGATGCAGGAACAGGCTACCATGGTGCTGATGCACAGGGTGACTTTATAGCAGTATAGCAATGTTAGCATGTTGTCAGCAGTAAAGTGTAATGATATCCTTGAAGGTGTAGCTGAGCAGGCATGATGCATTAAAGCTATGATTGTCAATGTAGTATTGTTTACACCAGTGTTAGTTTCAATAGTGTATTGTCCGCCCACATGCCACTTGGCTGATGTGTGTAGTATTGGCAGCATGTGTTAGAGAGTGGACAGTACATGTGGGATATGTGTAGCACAGATTTGCAGGTGTACATTTGTGAACATGGTGGAGGTACACTGTCTGCATGTACGTGCATAGCGGATACATGGGCAGGGTGACATACCCTGTATTACATAGTAACACTCCATAGTTCCTATTGGTGGCCAGTATGCATTGTACTACACACATTGTGGAACTTGAGTACACATATGTGTATGACATGGTTCAACAGTGTGCTGTGGGTGATACTGTTACTATCTGTCATTGTTTTGCATTCTGGTAGTATACATAACCTCAACAGCCTGACCATAAACAATCGTTAGATGATCTCTTGACAACTGACACACAGATGTAGGACACAACAGCAACATTTGGATCCTTCAGGTACTATAATATGCCAGTAACCAGTGGTATTCACCTGCACCCATTCCTGAGACCACTCTTGTTTGGCATATAGCTCTCTTAGGTACTAGCAGTCACAGTAGGGATATGTATGTCCACATCTGGAAATGCATACTGTGGCCTATAATGCATTCTCCAGATGACACACACATCCTCCACAAGGGTATCATACAGACAGATACCTGTTGTCAAACCCATGCTGTAAAGCTATAAGCCAACTAAAGCATAGTCATCCACCTTTACAAAACATAGTACCCCCACAGTACCACATAGGTAGTAGCCACCAACATGTTGAACATGTACCGATGTGTACACGCAGCCAAGTGTTACATCATCTCTCCTTTGGTAATCACAGTTCCAAAGGTATTTTGAAATCCCTCGGTGGATCACATAAGCAATAAGGGGTCTGCATGCATATCCACAAAGGTTGTTCTACACCTATAATGAATAGCCATCACTGACAGACTTGTTGCGTTTGAACAGGTCTGAAATATACCTCAGCCATAAACCCTCACTCACACTATGCAATAGAAACTGTAATGAGTGTGTGCAACATGGATGACCTAGGCCAGGGATCACTGCAGTGGCTGGGCTTGTCACAATCATACAGATGTGACCTAAGGTATGGAAAACGGCAGCACACTCTGGCAAAGATGACAGATGTGTTCATGGAAAAAGCAGGGTTCCCACCTATGAAATAATTGAGGTCACATGTACGTATATGTATTTGCCACACAGCTACCTGACATGTGCAATGCACATACTGTTGGCATACAGTAGTAAAAGCAAAACCCACAACACATTGAACAACAGTGTCACACACATTGAGCACACACACACTCACCAAGTGCAGGATTCAAACCCCTACCTAACTACTGTTTGATAATAGAGCAGTACACATTATCACGACGTTCTATACACATTACTGGATGTTCTTCTTTCCACAGGTATATTTGTAGGATGGTGACATCATCAGACTTGACAAAGATAAGTATATCACTTTTAAGGTGTTTTACTACTCTCCCAAAAGGTTGCTTGTCATCCAGGAGTTCACACAAAAGAACACACAGTTGTCAAGTGCAGGATTCAAACCCCTACCTAACTACTTTATGATACTAGACAAGTATGTATTAACACAACGCACTATACACATTAGTGGGAGTTCTTTTTCCCACAGGTATATTTGTAGGATGGTGACAAATTCAGACTTGACAAAGATAAGTATACCACTTTTAAGGTTTTTTACTACTCTCCAAAAAGGTTGCTCTTCTCCAAGGAGATCACATGCAAACACAGTTGTTAAGTGCAGGATTCAAACTACTACTTAATTACTTTATAATACTAGAAGAGTACGCATTAACATGCCATGTTATACACATGACTGGAGGTTTTTATTTACACAGGTATATTTGTAGGATGGTGACATCATCAGACTTGACAAAGATGAGTATACCACTTTAAAGGTGTTTTAGTAGTCTACAAAAAGGTTGCTCCTCTCAAAGGAGATCACACACAAACACTGCTGTCAAATGCAGGATTCAAACCCCTACTTAACTACTTTATGATATTAGAGGAGCATGGATTTACACAATACACTATACACATTACTGGAGGTTTTGCTTTACACAGGTATATTTGTAGGATGGTGACATCATCAGACTTGACAAAGTTAAGTATACCACTTTTAAGGTGTTTTAGTAGTCTCCAAAAAGGTTGCTCCTCTTCAAGGAGATCACACACACACATGTCAAGTGCAGGATTCAAACCCCTACCTAACTACTTTATGATACAGGAGGAGTACGCATTAACACAATGCGCTATACACATTACTGGAGGTCTTCCTTTACACAGGTATATCTGTAGGATGGTGACATCATCAGACTTGACAAAGATGAGTATACCACTTTTAAGGTGTTTTAGTAGTCTACAAAAAGGTTGCTTCTCTCAAAGGAGATCACACACAAACACTGCAGGATTCAAACCGCTACCTAACTACTTAATGATACCAGAAAAGTACGCATTTACACAACGCACTATACACAACACTGTGAACTTACCTTTCTACAGGTATATTTGTAGGATGGTGACATCATCAGACTAGACAAAGTGGGTTACTTTAGGTGACATTAGGTGGGCTACATAGAAGGAATTTCTAAACACTTTGGCCATGTGATCATCAAAGGAGAGTTTACTATCTCCCTAGGTCCCCAGGGTCATAATTACTTTCTCCGTGCATACTGGATTACCATCTATGTTGTCATTTGTGTGCACTTTGTTTTATCCAAAGGGGATGTCTATGCATTCTTTGGCATTCTGCTTGAGGGAATTGTTTTGACACCAGGTATCTGTCTCTGTAAGACCCTTCTGGAGGATGTCTGTGTCAGCCATAGAGTCGATTATTGACCACAGTTAGCAGTCATCTGCAAACCTGTTCAGCCATACTCCTCCCATGCTTGCCTGTACCTCTGAGCAGTATCTAATGAACAGGTGGTGTCCCAGGACCAAGACCTGTGGGATGCCATTTGTGACTGGTTTATAGTCAGACATGGCACCCGCAACTCTGAACATGTGTGTTTGATCTGTGAGCCAGTTGCCCACCCATCCTGTGACATAGCTGTTAATGTTCAAGCTGGTAAGCTTGTCCATGATGACAGAGTGGGGAATGGTGTGGAAAGTCCTTAGTGAGGTCCAGATGGGCTGTGTGGACTACTTTCACCTCCATCTATGTCCTTGGTAACTGTTTCAAATGAATCAACTAGGTTTAGACAGGATCTGCCTTTAACAAAGCCAAGTTGGGTAGAGTCCAGTGTCTGCAGGTCCCCAATGTCTCTGTTTATGGGTTCCATGATAATTTGCTCCATAGCTTTGCAGACCAGGCTGAGTAGACCTATACGGAAATGGTTTCCAGGTTCTGTTGTGGCACCCCCTTTGTGAAGCTGGATGACTGTCGGTGTATGCCATTCTATGGGTACATAGCCTGTGGTAAGGTTGGGTCTGGACAGTGACTGTAGGTGAGAGTGTAGTTCCTTTTGGGGCTGGTGTAAGATGCAGCCTGGAACACCATCCTGTCCCATTGATGCTGTGTTCTTAGCTTTGGAGAGGGCTGTCTTTACCTGCATGCCCATGAAGTCTGGGGCTCTGCATTCTTCCGGGATGGACACAGGCCCTTTTGGGGGTGATGGCGGTGGAGTTTGCACTGAACCTGTCCCCCAGGATGTGGCCAATGTAAGTTGGTTCAGTGCATTTCTTGCCATTTGTCAGTAGCTGACAGCATATTTGGAAGTTGCCACCTAAATGTTTGGTAAAGCTAACGTAGGATTTGTAGTTGTTATTCTTACATTCTTTGGCAATTTGTCTTTAGAAACTGGCCTTGGATTCTTTTATAAGTGATCATTGTGTCTTCCTAATAATGATCAGTGATGCCTTTCCTTTTGTGAAGTTTGCTCTATCGTGTGTTTGTTTCCTCCTTCTGTTGTATAGCTTTTTTATGGGCGACAACCACCAGATTGGTTTCTTGTTTTTGAAGGAGTGCATCTTGGTTTAATTTAGCATGTATTGATCCCTGCATCCCTGTAGATGCTCATAGAATGCACTTGTAAATGATTTGGCAGATTGTATAGCATTATCCTATAGCAAGGGGGCTTTGGAACTTTCCACTTTGGTCTTGAGAAAATGTCTTCACAGTGGTTTCCTTGACTGGAGGGGGGGTGGGATGTGGATGTCCAGTGTGATCACTTTATGATCTGATATTACCAGTGAGGGGTTTATCTCTGCTGTGGAACACTGGTACCCCATGTTGGTGATGATCAGGTCCAGTATGTTGTCACCTCTAGTGGGCATGGTGACCAGCTGTTCCAGGGCGTTTGGCTTTTAAACTCTAGGAAACATTGGGCAAAGGACGTTGTACACAAGTAATTCTCCCACTCAGTGTTTGGGTAGTTGTAATCTCCTCATATAATGGTGTTTGATAGGACCTTTATATTTTCCACTCTTCTCATGAATAGTGAGTGAGGTTCCTGAGACAAGGTAGGTGATCTGTAGCAGGCTACAATCTGATAAGCAGCTTTGCCCAATGTTAGTTGCACTTGCATGGTCTCCAAGGCCTCATGCTATGCCACTAACCTGATGGTGTGGGTATCCATAAGGTAAATGGATACACCCCTTCCTTTTGTATTTCACTTGTAGTTTTGGGTCCGAAGATCAGAGGATTTGTGAGTGTTTTATGTGGAGCATGTCCAACAGCTCTGTGTTTGACATAGCTTTGTATGTTAGGCAGAGATCACATCTGAGTAGGCGATATGCGAGAGAGTACAGCTGGAGCATTTTGAGATGGTCTGTGTATGGCATGTATTTCAGGCCACTAATGCTCTTTGTGAGGTATTGCTGCAGGCTTTCCAGTTGTTGTACATGTCTTGTAAGGTACATAGCAAAAGGGGCATTGTAGTCCATTATGGATCTAGTGAGTGATGAGTAGAGGGGAAGAATGTCCTCTTCTATTCTGCATGAGACACCTTTTGTGATGAGGTGTGCCACATAGAAGGATTTCCTGACTACTGTGGGGATGTGATTATCACAGGTGTGTCCACTGTCCACCTGTCCACCCAAGGTCTTTTATCACACTTTCAGTGTTAAGTATACTACCGCCTATGTTATAGTTCATGGCTACAGAGTTTTTACCAAAGGGGATGACAATGCATGTTTTGGCATTGAGCTTGAGCCCATGGCTTTGACACCAGCCATCTGTCTCGATGAGGGCCTTTTGTAGGATGTCCATATCTTTAGTATTTACAATTATGGCTCCTAGTTTGCAGTCATCTGGAAACTTCATTAGACACAGACTTTCCATGTTAAAGTTTACTTCAGGGAAGTAGATACAAAACAGGACAGGACCCAGGACTAGGCCCTGTGGTACCGCACTCATCACTGGTCCAAAGTCATATTTGGAGTCTGCTACTTTCACAGTGTGTGTTCTGTCAGTAAGCCAGTTGGCAACCCATCTTGTGACATAGCAATTTATACCTAGTTTAGTGGGTTTATCTATAATTCCAGAGTGTGGGATGGTGTTGAAAGCCATGGCAGGATCTACATAGGCTGTGCGAAACACCTTACCCTTGTCTACAGTTCTAGTGACTGCTTCAGTGTCATCTATCAGGTGTAGGAGACATGATCTGCATTTTACAGACCCTACATGGTTGTGGTCCAGAGTTTGGAGATTACCAATGTCTTTTTTTATAAGTTGTATGATGATACATTCCATGGCCTTGCAGAGCAGGCTCATCAGGCTAATGGGGTGCTAGTTCCTGGGGTCCATGGTGTCTCCACCCTTGTGAAGTGGGATAACCGTCGCTGTGCACCAGTCAGCAGGCACAAAGCCTGAGGTGAGGCTATGACTGAACATGGTACATCTGTGTGGTGCCTGTTCGTTCTGTAGTTTGTGTAGAACACAGCCTGAAGAGTTATCTGGTCCCATGGATGCTGTGATACTGGCTTTGGAGCGTGTTTTTTACCTGTGCAGCCATGATGACAGCAACGTTGCAGTCTTCCATTATAGAGATGTGCTCTTTCATGGGTGAGAGGAAGGTAAGGTTAACACTGATCCTATCTGCCAGGATGTTGACAATATCAGTTGGGTCTGTATATTTAGTGCCATTGAGCTGTAACTCAGAGCAGATCGGAGTGTTGCCATGACATGGACCTGTCTGTTAGGCAGAGATCTCCTGAGCAGACAGTATGCAACAGAGTACAGATTGAGTTAAATTCAGTCTTGTTGCATGGGGCAACTATTTGAGGCCAGTAATCCTCCTGTTGAGGTACTTCATTGGTCTTTCCAGCTGCTGAAGGTGCCTAGTCAGATTCATCGCAGGTGTGTTGTGGTACTCTCTGACAGGTCTGATGACTGATGGGTAGAGGGAACCTCCTTTGACCTACATGCAAAGACCTTGGCAGTTTATGGGAATGCATAGCATGATTTTTCTGACCACTTTGTGAATGTGTTTCTGGAAGTACAGATGACTATCCACATTTGTCCATAGATCCCTTATTATCACCTCCATATTTAGGGTGTTGGCACCTATGTGGTATTTGTATGACTGTAGCTCGAGGACATACTTTTGACACCACATCTGTCTGACTGAGACCCTTTTTAAGGATGTCTCTGTTGTCCCAAACATCGATTATGACAACTTTTTGGCAGTCATCCACAAACTTTGCTAAACATAGCCCTCTTGTGTTTGACTGTATTTCTGAAAAGTATACACCAGACAGGAGGGGTCCCAGGACTGAGCCATGGGGACAGCTGTTGTTACCAGCTTGTACAGGAAAGCATGATTCTTACCTTGTGTGATCTATCTGTGCCCCAGTTGGCAATCCATCAGATGACTGACGCATTTATGCACAGGTTGTTGAGTTTGTGGATACGACATGTGTCTGGGATGTTGGCAAAGGGCTTTTCAAGGTCTATGTGGGGCATGTGTTGCTCATTTCATTGATGTATGTTCTGGGTGACTGCCTTGTAAACAGTCTAGCAGGTTTGGGAACCATAATCTGCCCATGACCAAACTGAAATTGCTAGGGTTAGGTGTTTGTAGGCTCCCAATAGCTCTGTTTATGAGTTCCATCATGATGGACTCCATGGCCTTGCAGATCAGGTTTAGTAGGCTTATAAGATAATAGTTCCCATGTTCTGTTGTGCACCAACACTTGTGGAGTGTGTCAAACGTTGCTGCAACACATTCAACAGTTTTATATCCTGTACAGAGGGTGAGTCTCAACAGACTGTTCAGGTGCAGGCTCTGTTTGTTCTGGAGTTCACTTATGACACAACTAGGGAAACAATGTAATCCCATAGACGCTGTGTTTTCAGGTTTGGAAGGAGCTGTTTATCCATTCTATATGTGATATCTGTGCTTTCACAATCTCCAGGTATGATGATAGGGCCTTTTGTCAGTGAGAGGGTGGTATGTATATATGGGCCTGTCTGACAGGATGTCGGCAATGTAAGTCATTTACAGTTTGCACTGACTCAGGACATATATGAGTGTACATTGCTATTTATGATATAGCGAAAGGAAGCATCATGGTTGTCTATGGACTCCTTCACAGATTCTGTTGCCAGAACATGGATTGGATAATATTTGAAGTGCACATTGTTTGTTGATGATACTGATTGCAGGTTTATTGATCTTCTTTGCTTTTTCACTTTATGTGAACAACTTAAGTACTTGTGGTACATAGTTTGATTATGACAGGGTTCCAATATATTATATGTGTCTGTTTTCATATAACTGTGTGCAAAAGGCAGGATTGGTGAATAGTGACAGGTTCCTGGGGTGAAACATGCAACTGCCAGATATGTGTGGCCCACTGCTGTACTCAGACATGACCTAAGTGTGTGAGCATGCCCAGTATGACCTTTCAGTGTGTTGCTGAATGAAATGCACTACATTTGTTGAAGTGTGTGAGCACACCCAGTATACACATTTATACTATATGTGTGTGGAAAATCAAGTTGTATTTTTACTGCAGGGCTCACCTTTGTGTCATAACTCAACAGGGATCATGCTGTGCCTGCAGGGCTTCCATGAGACACTTTGCATAGACTTATCAACATGTCTACATACAGGGGGGACAGCTATTCTTTGTACATTTCTACCCGGGGGTACACCTGATTGTTACTGTGGGAGTACATAGGATGAGGGTTCACCTGACATTTATACACATTTGCTAGGCCTGCACTGCTATGTAAGGTACACCATTTCAGTCTGTACTGTTGCCTATCATACTGGCCTGAGGCATACTACTGTACTACGGATTTTAGCATCCAATGTCACGTATATTAGATTGCGACGTCATAGCCTACCCAACCCACATCACACCACCTGGTCTGCTGTTCTCTGTCTGCATAGGCCTGTGGGGGAGGTTACCCATATGCCTCTTTAGGCTCATGATACAGCATTTCTTTGTGTTTGCATTAGTGTACAATTGTCCTGCTGTGTCTGTGCCAATGTAATGCTGTCATGGCTTAGTGGTTCAGTACTGTGACTATTGTGTACAGTATCCTGGGTTCAAGCTCTATCACTGCTTTTTATTTTCATGCTGGGCAGACCAGACTGTTTAAGGAATAGTAAAGCAAATATGAGCATGTTTACCTTACTTTGCTCAACTTTGGCCGACTTTGCCTGACCTTGCCCGACATTGCTCAACGTTGCCCGACGTTGCACTAGCTAGCGCGGGCAAATTTGTTTACATATACTAAATAGTGGTAAAAGCTGCTTAGCACTGCTTTATATTGCTTAAAACATGGCAATTGTGCTTCAGGTGGTGCTGCAGAGCTGCCTATGTCAATGCACATAGTACACTTCCTATACATGTTTGAAAACAGGTAGTGTCAAATTAGGCATCCCTTTTATTTTATGTGCTAGTCAGAGAGAGGTATAATTTCCAAGGTTCCTAATGAGCCAGTGTATGAGCTATGTGTTGCCTCTTTGCCAAGGCCAAGGCATACTGGGCACACCTCCTTCTGCCTACTGCGGCAGGCTCAGGTTGTTCCTCCACCGAGTCATGCGGTGCCTGTGCAGGCCTTGGCAATGGTGGGGGGCTGTTTGGCCCTGCCCCATGCTGTTCCTGCTGCAGCTGTTTTTGCAGGATCATATTGTATAGCATGGCACATACCATGACAATTTGGGTACATGTAGTTGGTGAGTACTGAAAGGCTCCACCAGATGTGTCCAGGCACCGGAACCGTGACTTGAGCATCCCAAACACACGCTCGATTACATTTCGTGTTTGTGCGTGTGCCTCACTATGGTGTTCTTGTTCAGGTGTGTGTGCATTTCTGATGGGTGTCATCAGCCACGGCTCCAGTGCATATCCAGCATCCCCCACTAGGTGACCGTCAGGGATGTCCCCATTGGCAAATGTCTGGTAGAGCTGCATCAGATGCCAGATATGGGAATCGTGGTAGCTTCCAGGGCAGCCAGCACACACATTCAGTATTATGCCCTGGGCATCTCA
This sequence comes from Protopterus annectens, assembly GCF_019279795.1. Taxonomy (NCBI): domain Eukaryota; kingdom Metazoa; phylum Chordata; order Ceratodontiformes; family Protopteridae; genus Protopterus; species Protopterus annectens. The sequence continues at coordinate 174,389,121 of NC_056733.1, forward strand.
CATGACCTGGCAGTTGATGGAGTGGAAGCCCTTGCGGTTGATGTAGCCCTACCCAGCTCACCGGCTGGTGCTTTGATGTGTATGTGCATGCAATCAATTGCACCCACTACCTCAAGGTATTCCACTATTTGCTGGAAGAGATGCATATTGCTGGCCAATGCCTCACGGGAATTGGGGAAATATACATGATCACCGACATGTGCTGACATGGCATTCAGGAACTGATGCAGTACCCTGAATGCTGATGCCTGTGAAATCCCCATCATATCACCAGTTGGTCTCTGGAAGGTACCTGTTGCTAGTATTCTTAGGCCAACACATACCTTGGTTTCCACTGGGATGGGTTCCCTTCTGTTGGTCCTGTGTGTGAGATGTGGCCTGCACAGCTCAACAATTTGCTGCAGGAGGTCTCTGTCCACTCTATAATGCTCCACTATCTCCAGCTCATGTAGCCCCTGGTAGGTTACCCTGGGTCTGTACACTCTTCTCCATCTCCTCACTGTGGGTTGCTCAGCAGCATTTGCAATGGCACCACCCTCAGCATCTTGCACATGTTGCCTTATAATTGCAATGGCAGCCCCTAACATTTTTTGTCTCAGTTAAGCTTTTTAATGTTTCACTTCTCTTTGTATACTGCAGTGTTGCAGTGTTTCTGAGTAAAACATGGGGGAATGTTGTTTGCAGAGTTTTAAATGCTGGGCTGGGCTGGGCTAGTGTACTGCCTGTGTAATTTGCTGATTCTGATTGATTTCACCTGGCAGCTCTGCTAGTTCTCCTTGGTTAACTTCCTACTACTTCTTTTCCTTCCTTTTCCCTTTCTGTTTCCACAGGGGGAAGCGCCATGCAAACAAGCACAAACGCGCACACGAGCGCACACGCACACACACTGGCTTACACAGGTTTACACAGGCTTAGGCGGGTGCACATCCATGCACACAGGCTTAGCCAGCCTTACACAGGCTTACACGGGTGCACACATGCGCACACAGGCTTAGACGGGTTTACAGGCTCGCACACGCATGCACACAATGTAAGCATCTTTGCAAGAACCTTTAGTGATATCCACGGCGTACACCTTCGGTTTCTGGGTTTCAGTTAAGACAATTGTAGACATGCCTCTTCCATTCCTGAGTAACTCACAGCAAACACATGCCACTCTGCTCCAATAAGCTTACAGTCTTTCATACATACCCCCTCATGATGTCACCTATCTTCTACTCTACTACTCCCCTAATCCTACACTTATACTTTAGGGACATGGTTCACATGGCATGGAAAATTGGGATTCACTATCCTTATCCTCAATTGCATAGGATTGCCTATTAATGCTTTGTTACATCTCTCAAACTGAGCTTCCCCCCTTAGCAACCACTACTCAGTAGCCATGTTGTCTTCAGCCTACCATTCACCTGCATGGCAGAAGAATATTTTTAATAAAATGCCTATTTTTGGCTTTTTTTTTTATTTTATGGTTTTTATAGCACCGCAGGTTTGTGTGGCATTGCGCTACGCTTAAACATCGGAGATCATGGGAAAAATTTTTATTTTTATTATTTTGTAACAGATATAAATGCCAATGGCCTTATATCTGAACATTGGCATGCTTCCTCAACTGGATGCATCCTTTATTTGGAGCTGTCATAGTTCCATTTTGCTATTTGCAGAACGGTACTCTGTTACCAACGGAGTACATTTCTGCAAATAGCTCTACTCTTCCATGGACAGGTTAGTGTTTCCTGGATCGCAAAATTACCCAATTTGCATAGCTTTCAGCAGCAAATGAGGTAATTTGCATAACATGACGCTGTTCATGCAAGAGTAGTTTTAGGAGCTCTCACGCACGCCCCTTACGGCTGTTGCTGGATCGCTCGGCAGACATATTGGCTGTCTGCCGGTTTACTCTGCTCTTAGACTCTGTGCAAGCCTTCGTGAATCCAGCCCAGGGTCTTTAAATCCAGCTGATACCCATGAAGATTAAGGTGCTTGCAAAATATCCCAACTAACATCCAAGCCAAAGGGTAAAAAGGACACAAAGGCAAACCATTCAATAAGCTGAAAAACATAAAAATAAGTAGGATGCACAATGGCACTAAATATACAGAACCAACGGATATTGCCAACATCCTGGCAAATAGGTTCAGTGCTAACTTTACCCCTCTGTCATCCCCTAAAGGGCCCATCTCTATACCAGACGAATGCAAAGTTCCTGTAATCACCGCTGCACAGGTAAAAAACACACTATCCAAAGCCAAGAATACAGCATCCATTGGACCTGACGACATCCCGGGCTGTGTTCTACATGGACTACAGAACAAACTGGCACCCCACCTAAGTACCATGTTCAATCATAGCCTCACCTCAGGCTATGTGCCCACTGAATGGAGCACAGTGACAGTTATCCCACTCCACAAAGGGGGAGCCACCACAGACCCCGGAAACTACTGCCCCATTAGCCTAACGAGCCTGGTCTGCAAGGCTATGGAGCATGTCATCATGGAACTTATAAACAATGACATTGGTAATCTCCAAACTCAGGACTCCACCCAGTTCAGGTTTGTAAAAGGCAGATCATGTCTCCTAAACCTGACAGACTTCTTTGAAGCAGTCACCAAAGCCGTAGATGAGGGAAAGGTGGTTCACACAGCCTATCTAGATATCGCCAAGGCTTTTGACACCATCCTCCACTCTGGAATTATAGATAAACTCACTAAACTAGGTATAAATCCCTATGTCACAAGATGGGTTGCCAACTGGCTCACTGGCAGAACCCACACTGTGAAAGTAGCAGACTCCAAATCCAGCTTCAGACCAGTGACAAGTGGAGTACCACAGGGTTCAGTCTTGGGTCCTCTCCTGTTTGGTATCTACTTCTCTGAAGTACAGGCCAACACAGAAGATCTTTGGCTAATGAAGTTCACAGATGACTGCAAACTAGGAGCCATAATCAAAACTCCAAAAGATGTGGACATCCTACAAAAGGGCCTTGCTGAGACAGATGCCTGGTGTCAAAGCCATGGCCTCAAGCTCAATGCCAAAAAGTGCATTGTCATTCCTTTTGGTAAAAACTCAGTACCCATGAACTACCACATAGGTGATAGTCTACTTAACACCGACAGTGTGATAAGAGATCTTGGGACACAGGTGGACAGTAGTCTCTCCTTTGATAATCACATCACCACAGTAGTCAGGGAATCCTTCTATGTGGCACACCTCATCACAAAAGGTTTCTCATCCAGGAAAAAAGAGGTCATTGTTCCACTCTACTCGTCACTCATTAGACCCATTATAGAGTACAATGCCCCTTTTGGTATGTACCTCACAACACATCTACAACAACTGGAAAGGCCACAGAAATACCTCACAAAGAGGATTACCAGCCGCAAAGAGATGCCCTATGCAGACCGTCTCAAAAAACTGCAGCTTTACTCCATTGCATATCGCCTACTCAGAGGCAATCTCTGCCTAACACACAAAGCTATGTCAAACCCAGAGCTTTTAGACATGCTCCACTTAAAGAAATCCCAATCCCTACGAGCTACACGGTCTAGTGACCTAAACCTCGTCACCACAATAAACAGAACATGCTGGAGGGATAGATTCCTGTCCCAGAGACTTCCCATACTCTGGAACAAACTACCTATCTATATCAAACAAAGCTCCTCATTAGCACTGTTCAAGAAAAATCTTGATAATTGGATGGGAGATAGGAAATTCACCCCGGGGATCACTTCTGTGGCTCTGCTCGACAGTGGCACAGGAAAATAATTTTTTTGGGTGGCGAAAGCCAGGGTACCTTTGGCTAGGCTTATATAGGCCCTAGGGCCAATAGCCTAGTACCTACCTATGAACCTATGAACCTATGCTAGATAAGTGGTCAGTGAAATTTAACTAAATTATTTTGGATAAAGTATAGTATTACTCCATGTTATATACATAGGAACACAAAGGCAGGTGAGACAGCAAGATAGCTGGGTACAGCAGATTCAGAGAATATGCAAAATATTTATTTGGAGAGGGAGGCGAGGAAAATTAGCAATACATAGGCTGAGGGCAAATAAAATATTGGGAGGTTGGGAGCACCTGGCTTGACTTTAAGTAGTATTTTGTAGTTATTAATATAGCACAAAGGTTAAGAAGTCAAGGAGAAGGCGATCTGGGAGTGAGCTTCATGAAAAGAGGATTAAAAGGCAGACATTTAGGAGTTTTTCCTTTGATATATAAGGAACAGATAAGATGGTAGTAGTAGGATACCTACATAAAAATGATATCAGCAGGAACATGGGAAACTCAAAGGCTGCAAATCCTATGGGGAGATATATCAGATGAAATAAAGAAGAGGTAAACAGATGGGAACAGCTAGGAATTAGAAAAGTAGCAGATCTAAAACGAAATGATTCTGGAGAGTAGTTAGGGTTTGAGGAAATACAGCAGAAGTAGGGGAAAAACACTGGGCAATCAATTTCTCTTCAGGAGACTGGAATAAAAAATCTGGAAAGAGGAGGCAGGTAGATAGAACTAGGACAGAAAGAGTAAGAAAGATTAAGAGGAATGGGGAAAAGAATGTAGAGGGATGGAAATGATTCTGAAGCATAAGATATAGAATATATATCATTATTTATGCAATATTAAAGCAATAAATGCTATGATTAAGTTAAGGAAAGTATGGAGAAGAGAAGGTAGTGAATGGAAAGAAGAGCAGTTATGAGAGGGGTTTAAAGGTATGATGAGGCTGTTAATGAATGTAGAACTGACTGGAGATGTTTAGACAAGGCTAGTTCATAGTATCATAGGACTCTGGTAAATGTTTTCAAACTGGGATGAAGACATTCAGTATCTTGTTGGAGTGAGAGCAGGAAATTCAGACTGATTGCATATGTGGAGGTAGTGGTGTATGCAAATGAAGAAATTGTGGGATGCAGCTAAAAGAATATCGATGGAGGTATTCCAAAGTAAAGCTCACGATTCATGATGGCATGGACACCTATATTGGGATTTACACCATTGCCTTCTATAAGCATCTATACAAATGTATTTACTCAGCCATATCTGATAAGGGTCAAAACAAGATCCTCAAGAAAGAACAAGCCTGCCTGGTGGACATCCACCATTAACATCAAGAGCAGGATGGACCGGTCTCTGAATTGGAAGCATTCCCTCCTCAGCCTAATCAAGTAAATAAGACACTTTGTAAGGCATTATAAAGCTAACTATGAATCAAAATTAGCCTCTTTCACTAAGGATAACCATAAGGCCTTCTTTAGCTACATCATAAACCTTTAAGGAAAAACCCAGATCTGCTCAGAACTGGTTGTTAATGTCACCACATATACTGAACCCACAGAAATAGCCAACCTGCTAGCTGACAGGTTCAGTGAAAACTTCTCCCCCTTGTCCCCACCACATTTCCTCCAAAGCATCCCTACCACCTGCCATCCATGTAGTATCTCTAAGAAGCAGGTCATAAACACTCTCTCCAAAGCCAAACTCCCAGCCTCTATGGGACCTGATAATATCCCAAGCTGCATTATAAATAGATTAAAACAGGAACTAGCTGCACCTCTGGGTACTCTTTTTAATCACAGTCTAAGTACTGGTTTTGTACCTGCTGAATGGAAAACAGCAACCGTCATCCTGTTACATAAAGGATGCACCTCCACAGACTCTGGGAACTATAGACCCATATGCCTGAACAGCCTAATCTGAAAGGCTATGGAAAGAATAATCATGGACTTTATCAACAAAGATATAGGACACCTCCAAATGCTCGACCCCGACCCAGTTTGGCTTCATTAAAGGGAGATGCTGTCTCTTGAACTTGTTGGACTTCTTTGAGACAGCAACCAAGCCCTGAACAAAGGCAAACCTGTGCATATGGCCTACCTGAACCTGGCCAAGGCCTTTGACACTATTTTCCACTCAGACACCCTTGATAAACTCACCTAGCTGGAGATTAACCCATATATTTTCAGGTGGGTTGCAAACTGGCTCACCAATAGAACGCATTCAGTCAAAACAGGTGAATCTTCCTCCCCCAGCAGACCCAAAACCAGTGGTGTTCCACAGGGATCTGTACTGAGGCCCCTGTTGTTTGGAATCTACTTTGCAGATGTACAGGCTAAAACAAAAGGCCTATGGCTGACAAAGTTTGCTGATGATTGCAAACTGGGTGCAGTCGTCGAGTCCCCAAACAGTGTCAACATCCTACAAGAGGAACGTACCAAGATAAATGACTGGTGCCAAAGTCATCAGCTAAAACTCAGTGCAAAAAAAAATGTATTATCATCCCTTTCAGAAAGGGAGGGTGGCCTAATGGTTAAGGTGTTTGCAAACACAAGGTGCAGGGTTTGAGTCTCACAAGGGATAATTGGCTAGGCTTAAAATGGCTCGCAAGGGCAGTTAGCTTAGTACTAATCTATGAACCTATGAAGAGCAGTGTCCCTGCAAATTACCACATTAATAACAACACCCTAAGCATGCAATCAGTGGTGAGAGATTTAGGCACACAAGGTTGACAGCAACCTTTCCTTCGACCACCATGTCTCCACAGTGACAAGAAAGGCTTTCTATGTTGCCCACCTCATAAGTAAGGGCATTGCATCCAGAACAAAAGAGGTTATAGCCCCCTGTACTCCTCATTCATCAGTTCAATGATAGAGTACAATGCTACCTTTGGTATGTACCTTACCAGGCACCTGCACCAACTGGAAAGACCTCAAAGGTTTCTCACAAAAATGATTCAGGGTCTTTAGCATATGTCATACATTGACCAACTGAAATCACTGTCACTATAGTCTATGTCTTACAAACTACTCAGAGGTGACCTCTGCCTTGCATATAAAGCAATCTCAGATCCTGCTCTAATGGAAATTCTGCACATTTTTAAATCAAATGGTATAAGATGTGTTCGCTGTATGGAACTTAACCTAGTATGTGACATCAACAGGATTTTCTAGAGAGACAGATATGTCTCACAGAGGTTACTGGAACAAACTTCCAATTCAGGTTCATAGGTTCATAGGTTCATAGGTTTATACTAGGCTATCTGCCCGAGGGCATTTACAAGCCTAGCCCATAGTTTTGTGGCTTACGCCACCCCTTTAGTATGGGGAACTATACCCATTATTTTGCTGTGCCTCTGTTGAGCAGTGACACTGAGGTAATCCCTGGGGTATATCTGCGATCTCCCATCCATTGGTCAAGATTTCTCTTGAACAAGACCAGCGAGGTGCTCTGCCTCACATATACCGGGATTTTGTTCCACAGCATAGGGAGTCTTTGGGTGATGAATCTATCCCTCCAGCACATCCTATTAATAGCCATGTCGAGGTTTAAGTCTCCCGCCCTTGTGGCTCTGACGGATCTAGATTTTTTGAGGTGAAGCATATTCATCAAATCTGGGTTTGACATGGCCTTGTATGTCAGGCACAGGTCACCTCTGAGCAAGCGGTAAGCGACTGAATAGAGCTGAAGTTCTTTCAGTCGGGCAGAATAGGACAGATTTTTGAGACCCTTTATCCTTTTGGTGAGGAACCTTTGTGGCCTCTCCAGCTGCTGCAAATGTCGGGTCAGATACATTCTGAATGGGGCATTGTACTCAATCATTGGTCTGATAAGTGATGAGTATAGGGAAACTATGACCTCCCTTGATCTAGATGTGAATCCCTTCATGATAAGGTGGGCAATGTAGAAGGTCTTCCTAACTACTTTAGCTACATGGGTGTCGAATGACAGGCTACTGTCAACCTGGGTCTCCAGGTCCCTAATAACTTCTTCTGTGCTCAGTGGATTGCCACCTATATGGTAGCTAGGGGTAACCTTGTTTTTCCCGAAGGGTAAGACTATGCATTTTTTGGCATTTAACTTTAGGCCATGGCTCTGGCACCAGTTATCCGTTTCTGTGAGACCCTTCTGAAGGATATCTGTGTCAGATGTGTTTTCGACTACGGCGCCCAGTTTGCAGTCATCTGCAAACTTTGTCAGCCATAACCCTCCTGTGTTTGCTTGTACTTCGGAAAAGTAGATGCCAAACAAGAGTGGGCCCAGGACTGAGCCCTGTGGGACACCACTTGTGACAGGCTTTGAGTCTGACATGGCGCCAGCAACTCTGACCCTGTGGGTTCTGTCACTCAGCCAGTTTGCAACCCATCTTATGATGTATGGGTTAACATTTAAGCTGATGAGTTTTTCAATGATACCCGAGTGGGGTATTGTATCGAAGGCTTTTGCCAGATCGAGGTAGGCTGTATGGACTGCCTTTCCCTCATCAATGGCTTTGGTGACTGTTTCGAAAAAGTCAACCAAGTTTAAAAGGCATGATCTGGGTTTGACAAAGACAAACTGGGATGGATCCAAAGTGTGCAAATTCGGTATGTCTTTATTTATGAGATCCATTATGATCCTCTCCATGGCTTTGCAGATAAGGCTTGTCAAGCTAATGGGCCGGTAATTTCCAGGGTCGGCGGAGGCACCGCCTTTATGAAGTGGGACTACTGTCGCAGTGCGCCACTCCTGGCGTATCCAGAGGTGAGACTATGATTAAACAGCTGTCCTAGCTGTGGGTTTAATTCCTCGTTGAGTTCGTGGAGCACACAGCCGGGGACACCATCAGGTCCCATGGATGCTGTGTTTTTTGCTTTGGAGAGAGCAGTTCTCACTTGGGCGTAAGAGATGTTTGGGGGGCTGCAATCATTTGGTATAGATATCTCTCCTTTTTGGGAGTTTGCACTGAACCTGTCAGCCAGTATGTTGGCAATGTCTGTAGGATCAGTAATCTTCACATCATTTTGAACTAGTTCTGAGCATATCTGGGAGTTTCCTCCCAGGTTTCTAACATAGCTAAAGAAGGCCTTATGATTGTCTTTTGAGTCTTTAGCTATTTTTCTCTCAAAGTTTGCTTTGGATGATTTTATGAGAGCTCTTAGTTTTTTACTTGTAGTGATCAAAGGTGTCTTACCTTTTAAGGATTTTGCTCTATCTTGTAGTAGCTTCCTCCTTTTGTTGTAGAGTTTGTTTATGGCTGGGGTCCACCAGACTGGACGCTTGCCTTTGGTACAAAGTCTTTGTTTTGCTTGGGATTGCCTTATCCATGCAGTCCTGTAGGCGCTGGTACATTGCCTGTGAAGCAGAACCCCTTGCTGACCCTATTTAAGCATAATTTGGATGATTGGATGGAAAACCACAAATTCACCCCAGGAGTTTCACCTGTGTCCCTCATGGACAGGGGCAGTAGTTGCTGACTTAGTTCAGCTTAATACCTTGATCTTCTTGGGAACAGGCAATGTACTTGGCTAGGCTTGTAAAGGTCCTAGGGCCATCAGCCTAGTAAACTCCTATGATAAGCCTTTCCATTTGGGGTAGAAGTTAGTAAATGTAAGAGTCAGTTGGGCTGATAGATTGGAACTGCAACATGCACCTGGGGGGCAAGAAGAATAACTGCAAAAACATGGAAGTTAGAAACATTGGAGATTATAGTACAGGTGAGGCTAAAAGCTGGATGAAAAGGTGTGACTCTTTGACAGGAAGACCATATCTCAGGAATGCTGGTGATGATAAATTAAGTGACAGAGTGTATGGGTAACACAATGTGCCTCTTGGCTGTGCATTGCAGTAATTCGGTAGTGGTGAAGGGGGTGGTAGGGCAACAGACATGATGAAATAGAATAGAAGACTGGATTTTTTCTAGAAAAAAACTGCCAAACTATTTAAGGAAAGTTATTTGCATTATATTAGGTACTAAGGTGTTGATGGTGCTATGGTAAAATGTGTATATGTGCTGAAAATATAAGTTGTGCCTACTGAAAGAAATCAATAAGAAGCATAAAGACAAAAGAATCTCTCAAAGGAAAATAATGTTTTTTATAGTTTGTAGTCCTTTTCTGGTCAATAAGCTCTGAAGCGAAGTATCTGATACTTTGTTTTTATTCTCTACAGACTCCATCCTGTATGTCTGTCCAATACTTCTCTCTACAACATAAGCCAAGGTATTCAATACTCAGTTTCACACTGTACATGCCCCTGCCTATGTTTCTGTCCACAGTACTTAGTCTCTCTCTCTCTCTCTCTCTCTCTCTCTCTATGACCCTTACTTTGTTAAAAAGGGTGTGTCCTCCTCCATTCAAGGTGGAGATGGATCCTCATCTCAACATGCCTGAAAACTGCAGCTCCACACAGCCTACAGTATTCAACAGGAGGCACTTTATCATCATGCCCCCCCACCCTCCAGTTCAGATTATACCTTTAAAACCTACAAACACTGGAACTCTGGACATAGGCCCTTGCAAAGTAAGTCCATCTGGTGAAAAAACAAGGTAAAAGATTAGCATGACATTTGAATACTTAGTAGTATAACACCACTCAGAAATACATGTTTAAAAGGCAGAATAACAAAGTGATGCAAAATATAAGCAGGATAAGCACATGACATTCAGATTAAGCTTTGATTATTAGTAGAGTAAGCTTTGATGATTACTATTAAGAAAGCATTAAAGAAGAGTTCATAGCACTATTTTCCTGGGTTATAAAATCACATTATTTTAGGGACTAGATGCAGCTATTTCCTAATTTGATACCATTACATATGCACATGCATACATCATGCACACACACGCACACACACACACTCACTCACACCCTTACAGACATGATTGGCTAAAAATGTGGCAAGATAAAGAGAAAATAGGAATCTAACAGCCTTGGAGATACTAAAGCAACTTTAATAATGTTGCTGTTAGTTTGGACTCTTTACCACTTAAGGTACGCTGACAGCTGTTTGTAAAGTGGAGATGTCATGGGAAAATCTTTATTTCATTATCAGTCTCTAATCCTAAATAAATTGAAGACAAACAAGCAGCAAATGTTGCAGATTTGTATGAACTCATCCATCCATCGTTCCATCCTCAACCCCTTTTCCCATTTTTGCACATGGAGTCAGAGTGTCACTTCAGCAGTGACAATCGTCTCAAGCTGAGGTTTACACCACCGGGTGGATAGTCTTGCAGCAGTAGTTCATTCGTACCACTCACTCACACACACACTCTCACCTACAGTCAGTTTAGAGTGTCCAATCCACCTACTGCATGTCTTTGAAATGTGGGAGGAAACCGGAGTATCTAGAGGAAACCCACATGACTGCAGGGAGAACATGCAGACTCCACACAGAAGGCACCCCAGCCAAGAATCAAACCAGAGAACCTCTTCCTGTCTGGCAACAACACTAACTGCTGCATAATGAGGTAAGACTCTACACAGAAGGCACCCCAGCCAAGAATCGAACCAGAGAACCTCTTCCTGTCAGGCAAAGTACAGTTGTGTACTCTTACCATAAATGTAGATGTTCGAGTGTGTTCACTGTTGCAGTCATGACTGTTGGGTTCTTCCTGCCAGCAGCAGCCCCCGATCGGCCAGAATCCCAAAGTCTGGATCGGGCGTAAGCTGAGGTTGCTTTTATCCTGACGTCAATGCGCCGGAAGGTACAAAGACCTCAGCTGACACCATTTCCCCAGTTTTTCTTTCCCCAGATGTCAGGTGCCCAGAAAGAAAGTGCTAAAAAAGAAACCATGCCCAAAACCTCATCAGCCAAAATACCTCATAACAGAAATTACTCAAAGAAAAAACAAAAGAGGGGATAGGAGGGAGGGTAACCCAGACTGCAACAGTGAACACACTCGAACATCTACATTTATGGTAAGAGTACACAACTGTACTATGTCCTTCGTGGTTCACTGTTGCAGTCATGACTGTAGGGTTGAGTCCCAAAGCTAAGAAAGGGTGGCTGGAGGAGAAACAGAGGGAGCAGTCACAAAACCTTGCAAAACCACAGAAGCAAAACCCGCCCTGGACTTAGAATAGAGAGGGAGGTTGTAATGCTTAAAAAAGCATGTACAGAACTCCAAGTAGCAGCTTCCAAAATATCCTTGGTAGGAACCCCACAAAGAAAAGCTGCTGAAGTAGCAGTAGCCCGGATAGAATGAGTCCTAACATTAACAGGAACTGGATTGCCATGATAAGAGTAACAGAACTTGATGCAATGAGCAATCCACTTGGAAATAGTTTGCTTAGTGATTGCTTTCCCCTGAACAGTAGGGGCATAAGCGACAAACAACTGATCAGATTTCCAGAATATCTTGGTCCTGTCCAGGTATAGACGAAGCTGTCTGTGCACGTCTAGAGAGTGCAAAAGACTTTCTTCCTCACTTTGAGAATTAGGATAAAAGGTAGGCAAATGAATAGACTGACTCAAGACCACTGCCGAAACCACCTTGGGCATAAATGTGGGATTAGTCCATAGAGATACACTGTCCTGATGAAAAATAAGGAAGGGTTCCACAGCCATGAGCGCTTGTAAGTCCGAAATTCTTCTAGCAGAGGTAATAGCTAAAAGAAAAGCAGTTTTCCAAGACAAAAATTTTAAATCCGTGGAAGCTGCAGGTTCAAAAGGAGACAAAGTTAATTTCTCCAAAACATAGTTAAGATCCCAAGTGGGAACAAGAGCCCTTATAGGGGGCCGAATATTCTTAGCCCCTCTAAGAAATTGTTTAAGTAATGGATGAGAAAAAATCAGAGGATCCGTATCGTAATGTGCAGAAATAGCAGAAGCATGAAGCTTAATAGATGAAAAAGATAGGCCCGTATGTAATAACTGTGTCAGATACTGTAAAATCAGAGAAATGTTCGGGACAGAAAAATCACCACCCTGGACTTGACTCCAGGAGCAAAATCTTTTCCATTTTCCTGCATAAGATTTTCTAGTGCTGGGCCGTCTAGCTTCAAGGATTACATCCAATACCTGTTTGGAAAGGGCAGAGGTGCTTACAGACCCTGGATCCGCCAGGCAGCTAGATGCAGAGTCTTGACATGACTGTGCAGTATCCGGCCATCCTGTTGAGACAGTAGATGAGGGATTTAAGGCAGAATCCAGGGAGGCTCCTGAACCAAGTTCATCAGAGTGGAATACCAGAATTGCTGAGGCCAATTGGGAGCCAGTAGAATCATTTGCGGTCTGTCCTGTTTTATCTTCAGAAGTACCCGAGGTAGAAGAGGAAAGGGAGGAAAAGCATATACTGAGAGGTGTTTCCAAATGAATGAGAGGGCATCCACTTTCCATGCTAGTTTGTGGTAGGTCCTTGTGCAAAATGTTGGAAGTTGATGATTCTTAGGAGATGCAAAGAGATCTACATCCAGACATCCCCAAGCCTTTATAATCATCCTGAATATCCGAACATCCAACATCCATTCGTGTGGATCTGAAATGTGTCTGCTCAATGCGTCTGCCAGATTGTTGCCTTTCCCTGGCAGGAATTGTGCCTGTAAGTCGACACTGCAGGTCAGAGCAGTGTACCAGAGATTCATGGCTAATCTGCACAGGGGGTAAGAGTGGGAGTGAGAGCCCCCCTGCTTGTTGATGTACCACATTACTGTAGTGTTGTCTGTCCGTATCAACAATTGACCTGGTAGAAGAAGGTCCCTGAAGGCTATCAGGGCATTCTGCACGGCTAGCATCTCCTTCAAATTTATATGCAGGTGCATTTGCTCCTTCGTCCAAACACCCTGAAGACATCTCCCGTGCATGTGGGCTCCCCAGGTATAATCTGAAGCATCCATTGTCAGAACTTGGTTGGTCAGTGGAGGACAAAAAGGCTTCCCCGTGTTCTGTAGACAGGCTTCGGCCCACCAAAGAAACTTGCTGGAGACAAGGCAAAATTGTGACCACTGTTTCCAAACTGTGGCAATGCTGAGACCAGACACTCTTGAGGTACCACTGCAGTTTCCTCATATGCAGCCTTGCATATGGTATTAGCAGAATGCAGGAGGCCATGTAACCCAAAGCCTGCAGAATTTTTCTTGCAGTCAGCTGTTTCATTTAAGCCAGGCATCGGAAAAAAGAAGCCAGTTGCACTTTTTTGTCTGGTGTCAAGGAAGCCATCTGGGTTGAAGTACTCAGAAGAGCACCCAGGAAAGTAATCTGTTGTGAGGGTACCAGATTTGATTGCTTTAGATTCACTGTGAAACCAAGGCACTGAAGAAGATGCTGCACAAAAACTAGATGCCGAACTAGAGTGTCTTTGTCGTCCGCTTGAATAAGACAGTCGGCCAGATAAGGGTAAATTTGAATCCTCTTCTGTCTGCAAAACGCCATTACTGGTGCCAGGCACTTCGTAAAGACCCTGGGTGCAGTAGATAAGCCAAAGGGCAACACAGAAAACTGGTAATGTTTCGAGCCCACTTTGAAGCGCAGATACCTTCTGCACTCTTGCCGTATAGGAATATGCAGGTAAGCTTCTTTTAAGTTCAAAGTCACCATCCAAGCATTCTTGCCCAACATAGGCAGCAGCTGCTGCAGAGTGAGCATCCTGAATTTTGGTATATCTAGGAAGGTGTTTAGTACAGAGAGGTCCAGGATTGGTCTCCACGAATTTTCCTTCCTGGGAACCAGAAAAAGTCAGGAATAAAAACCTTGCCCTATTTCTAAATTTGGCACCAATTCTATGGCCCTCATAGCCAGGAGGGACTGAACCTGCTGTTGTGCCTCTGCCCACTGATGATTTGGCAGGTCTGGCCAACCGGTCGGTGTTGGCAAGGTGTGGAAATGAAATCTGTCACCTCCTGAGACTATGTCCAGAACCCACTTGTCCCGGGTTATGTGGCTCCAATTTTGATAAAAAAGATTCCCCCAAAGGTGCTTCCAGGAGAGGAGCCCCTGGGACCAGAAAGGAAGAGTCATAAAGACTGTCTTCGGTAAGGTTGAGACTTATCTTCACCTCCCTTGGGAGAGGGGGCACTCCACTGCCTATTCCGAAAATGGGTCTGTGCCTGTCCCCTACCTCTGGAATGCCTGAATCTGCCTCTCTGAGACCTGTCCGAGCCTGAAAAGGACTAAGATTTAGCTGGCCAGTGTCTGCTAAATCTAGGAGGTTGTACCTGTAGAAAATCCTTAACCGTCTGCATAGATTTGGCTTTGTCTTCCATTTTTTTCAATACCTCTTCAGCTTTGGACCCAAACAGAACATCGTGCTGCAAAGGGGCATCCAAAAGTTTGGCTTTAACCTGATCCGGCAAGCTTTGTTCTTTTAACCAAGCATATCTTCTAATAACAGCGCCAGTTGTAGCAGCCCTACAAGAAGCTTCCAAAGAATCAAAACCACAATGCAGGGTATGTTTACCCACCTGTTCAATAGCATGCAATAAATCTTGTAACTCCTGATTATCCGCACCAATAGACACAGCTGACATCTTCTGTTTAAATACAGACAAAAGGTATTGCTGATACTTCAGCATATGAAATTGACAGTTCAAAGCCCTAATAGACAATGTAGCAGAAGTATAAACTTTTTTACCCCATCTCTCCAAAGCCCTGGACTCTCGGTCAAAGGGAATATGATTTTTAGCAGAGGCCGCTTTAACACCCTTAGGACCTTAAGAAATAGTTTCTGGATCAGGCGAAAGATTCCTAAAAAGAAATTTGTGAGAATCTGGAACCCTATAATACCTATCTGGTTTGGCCAGAGTAGGGGGAAAAGAATCAGGAGAGAGAGAAGCTTCTGAAAAAACATCATCAACAATGTCCAATACAGGGGGAATAGCCAGAGGCTTATGCTGTGGGAGAAGAAAAAAATCCCTAAGCCTTTTCTTGGATTCAGAGAATTCCTGCCCTTCCCATTGAAAATGCACCCTCATATCATGCAAAGTTTCACCAAAAGAATAATCCTCTGGAGGAGAGGCTGAAGGAAAGGAATCTTCAGCATCAGAATCCTCATAAAGAGGAAAAGAATAATCCTGCTCAAGGGAAGAAGCAGAAGAAACAGAAATTTGGTCTGAAGAATCAAAATCGGACTGTAATCTAGGCTTCTTGTCAGGAGGGGGATGAGAACCCCTGATCATAGTTAAGAGATCTTCAGCCATCCAAAGCATCTGCCTCTGAGGCCTAGGACCCTGATCAAAAGGTTCCTGTGCTTGCCATTTCACTTTAGCTGGAGCCTTAGAATTTGTCTTTGACTGTAAAGCTGAATCTACATTTACAGGAAGCTGTGAAGGCCTGAGAACTCCCTCAGAAGCCGGTACCTGCCTACTGGCTCCGGACCCAACTGAGGGAGCAGCATCCGAAGGTCCAGCCCCTGGCAATTCTGAAGACCCCATCAGTTCCACACCAGAGCTGGTACAGGCAATTGGTTCAAAAGAGGCAGACGACAGGGGCTGCAAAGGCACCTCACTGACGACCGTCGAACCAGCAACTGGCAATAACTGAGTAACATCCTTTGTTGTGGACCTCGGAGGCCTGTCTGCATCCCTGCACCTCTTACACACCCCAGAAGTAGGAAAAGAATCTGAAAACATGTTATAATTAAACCTTTTTCCAAAATAGTAAAAGGCAAAGTTATATCTATGCCTAATAGTATGCTGATTAAATCTAGCACAAAACGCACAATTAGCAACGTCGTGGTCAGGACCCAGCCAGGGAATACAGTAAGAGTGAAAATCCCTATGAGGTATTTGCTTCCCACAAGAAATACAATTATTAACTTTTTATGACATCTGACTGGAGCAAGAAAAAGACCTCCCCAACGGGGTACTTATCTTTCTAAAAACGAAAATCCGGGGATTAAATCCAAAAACAAACAGGAACAGGCTGACCGGCATCAGTGAACTGCAAAGGGCACCACGCGGCAAGAAAGACTGGGAAAATGGCATCAGCTGAGGTTTGTGTACCTTCCGGCACATTGACGTCAGGATAAAAGCAGACCTCAGCTGACGCCCGATCCAGACTTTGGGATTCTGGCTGATCGGGGGCTGCTGCTGGCAGGAAGAACCCAACAGTCATAACTGCAACAGTGAACCATGAAGGACATCAACATTAACTGCTGCATAATGAGGTAAGACTCTACACAGAAGGCACCCCAGCCAAGAATCGAACTGGAGAACCTCTTCCTGTCAGGCAACAACACTAACTGCTGCATAATGAGGTAATCAGTCAGCACACTTCCCGCTAGTCAGCAAAGACCTGTCACAGTTTAACTCTCGGCATGTCTTCTCATTTAATAACCCACTATACTCTACTAGTAGCAGGCCTTTCAGCACAGAGGTAGTACTAAGGAAGCAGATACAAAAGACTGCATTTGTTTTTTTAGGGGTTGCATTTATTAAAAAGGGCATCAGAAGTTGTTTGATTCTACTACAAGTAGTGAGAAAATTGTCTCAGCCAGCGTAAGTTAGACATAATCTCACGCCTCCATGTGTTAATACCCTTCTCTGTGTTTTCTCTTTGTGTTTTATGGACTTCCTTTCAGCTGCACAGATACTTATGTTTAAACAAGCATGATCTGCTGCTGCTGCTTTGCAGTGTGCAGACAGCTGGTGTTCATGAAACAATTGTGAACCGTGGTACTTTCCAAATACATAGTAAAGCAGCTATCCAAGCTTGTGACCTTTACCTGGAGCCTTAATTTTTAGAAGCTTTGTTCCTTAAGTTTTTCAAAAAAAGAAACTGCAGCTTGATATGAAGATAACTTAAACTACCTGAACTATCAGCTTAAGTCAGTGGTTTGCTATTAAGTGTTGTTGAATAGTTCTGTCAAGATAACAGTTTGCAGCCATCATGCAAAGCACGCTTGGTATCTTGTGTGAATATCTTTCACCTATGTCTAAGTTGTAAGTGTTTAAGAAATCATTGGTTATTCCCAGAAACTTCTGTGCATACCTAATTTGAACCATCACATTAATTTTGTCTAGATTGTTGACATGTTCTGGTTAACTTTGAGAAAAATACATATAACAGAAGCACATATTTTACTATAGCAACTTAATTCCATAGCTATATTTGAAAAGAAAGCTATACCAGTCCAGGATACATATATATATATATTCTCCCACGGGCAAACAGGATCATTATTTACAATTATAAATCACTAATTTTGATAGTAAAGAATACAGCCATTTGTTTTATTGTCTACATATTCCTACAACAATCATGCAAACAGGTTTCTGTTTTGAATGCCACACTGTCTGTATATGTTCTTAGTTTTATTTGCCCCTTTCAAAAAATAAATAAATTCTTTCCACAGTAAGGCATACTTCAGTGGTCTATGGCTTATAATTATTGAGAAATATTATACTTTCTAGGAAGGTAAATATTGCCTGGCAATAATATTTAAAAGTTTGGAGTGGTGGCAAAAGTGGAGTTTATACAGAAGTATCAACATCCCATGCCTGGATAGACCTCAGTAGGCTTTTACTTAGGGGGCATACAGTGGATATAAAAAGTTTACACATCCCTGTT
This sequence comes from Protopterus annectens, assembly GCF_019279795.1. Taxonomy (NCBI): domain Eukaryota; kingdom Metazoa; phylum Chordata; order Ceratodontiformes; family Protopteridae; genus Protopterus; species Protopterus annectens. Next base: position 174,407,389 of record NC_056733.1, read on the forward strand.
AAAATGACAGGTTTTTGTGATATAAAAAATGAGACCACAATAAATAATTTCAAAACTTTTCCCACCTTTAATGTGACCTATAACCTGTACAATTCAATTGAAAAACAAATCTGTTAGGGGAAAAATATAAAAAATAAAAAACATACAATAAGTCGGTTGCATAAGTGTGCACACCCTTAAACTAATACTTTGTTGAAGCACCTTTTGATTTAAAATTCTGAATCTTCCTTCCTGCTTTACATCAACATATTTTAAATATGTTAAAACTAATAACATTATTTCGAAAAAAGATGAATTAAAAACAAATCAGTCAGTACTTAGCAACCATAATGAGACTACATTCATACTAGAGCTGCTCCATTGTCAGGTAATCCCCCAGGATGAAAACTAAAGGGATCTGTCATAAACACTGAGGTGTATATAAAACTCTTCATGGACAACATTTCCTTTTAGTTCCTTTATATGATTTTTCGAATAGTATGTTTTACTGTGTGATGTATGAATTAAGTCATGATGTCTCATGAAAACTATACAACTTCTTAACAGAATGCCAGACCTGTAATTAGTAACCCTGAAAATATGAAAAATAAAGTGTAAGTGCCAAACTATCACAATGAGTCTAGTATAATTTGGTTTGTTTATGCTGCTTCATATAAGTATGTATTTCAGATACAAAATATTTGTTTTATGAAATATTAAAGGAAACTTAGGAAATATTTTCCTAAAATCTTAAGACATTTGCAATTTTCATGTTTATTCACAGGAAACAACTGCCCAGACAGGAACTGTATTGTATAAAGAGGGACAGCAGATAACCCTAAATGACAACTGCTAATAGAATATACATTATCAAGCCATACAATCGCCAAGCCATATGCACAATACTTCCAATAGAAAGTTAGCTCCTTTTTCCAAACCTCTGCCTCCCACTGGTGGAGAAGGTCAGAGACATGATTTCACAGGTCACTGTATCTGTGCCAGCAATATTCACCAGAGTTGATGATTACAGAGGTATCCCTCACCACCCTAACAAGCTGATGTCAAGTATCAGTTGTATACATGGGGCCACCTTGCTGCCCTAGCATATACTCCAGATGGTCTCTGTGCAGCAGGATGATTTCATCCTCTGTCTGCATGAGGTGGGAGCTCTGCTGCAACTAGCACCTGAAGAGGCTATGCCTAATCTGCAGGTCAGAACAAGGAAGAATATGACAACTCTATGTACACAGTTACACATAATGGACATCACATGATATACATCATCAGGCAGTAAAGTGGTGTCATGAAAAGTATCATTAACTTGGATAGGTATAACTATGAGCTTCACAGTGTCCATGCATGAACTCACTGTGACATAAATTCTGTCTGGGCATTGACAGAGACAATTATAACGTTAATTGTGGATGATAGCAAATTTTGTTATATCTGAGATTCAGAGAAAATTGCACTAAAGTACCTCATTATCATAATTACAACACTGAGACCCATTTTTGTGAGACAAAAACGACTTCCACCATATTGTGGGAGACTGTAACACAAAACAAAATACGAATTGGAAATTGCAGCCTTTTGGCTAAGATCAAGTGTAGTACAATGGATAATAGTGTGTGCTGCCATATAGGCATATTAGCAGCAGACAGAACAACTGGTAATGGACCTCAGAACTGCAAGGTGCACACAGCTATGCATGGCAGCAACTGGAACTGATGCTGATCAGTAGATTGTATGTGTGTGAGGTAATATAGCACAAGAGCATGATAGGTGACTGCCTTGCTGAGGAAATGGGTAGCTTACCCAGACAGAAATAAAACCAGAAGGACATGACATGTTATTGCCCTCCTTGATGGGGGAGGGGGCTCAGTCTGGCAGAGAACAGATCACAAAGTCAAGAAAGTAAGTGTCCTCCTGTAGACGAGGTCACCCTAACAGTGAACACAGCAAAATGGCATTTATGAATGTATATTTACATGTGTGTGTGTGTGTGTGTGTGTGTGTGTGTGTGTGTGTGTGTGTGTGTGTGTGTGTGTGTGTGTATACACACGTATTTATTTTGTTGACCAGGTGGGTGGATTGGTCTAAGGACCCTTTTGAGCCATGGCCATTGTACAAATGAACAGATACAGAGGTACAGCAGAAATAAGAGGCTTTCAACTGCAGAAGTGAAAGTTGTTCCAGTACAGAAAACCTCATGTATAGAAATCACTTGGTATCCAAGAAGTAAATCCACTTGCTCTTTTATACTAATTAATTTAAGTAATTTATAGACCATTGCGGGGTGGGAATATAAAACTTTTAACTGAAAATGAAGAGATGAGATGGATTTTAAGAATGAGAGCGTTTGTACCATCTGGTCTTTATGGCAGTTTTACTTTAAATCCTTATTTAAATATGCTGCATCAGAATGTGTAATTAGTCATGTGACTTTTTAAAATGTATTTAAGTTATATTGTTTAACTGATAGTATTTATTTCGCCTGAAGAAGCCTTGAAGGTGAAAGCGTTTACTTGCGAACTTGAACTTGGATTAAACATTTGTTGTTTTAGAGTGTTTCCAGTTTTCTTTTTCTTTTTGGATTTGATTTTGTGACTGAGAACTGGTTAACTGCCTCACAGCTGTTTTTTTGGATACTGTTATTTGTTTCCGGTGAAGGCAGACACTTGAGAATACTGTGGAAATTCTCTTAGAGTGAGAACTGTGATACAAAATATGACATATGTAATTATTAAAACTTTTGGAGAGTTGGCAGACATTTCTGACAACCCACTAATAGAAGTTGAGACTATAGAGTGTGAACAGAGCACAGGAGATGAAAATGTGTATGTGAATTTACTTTCCACTTTTAAATTGAAGTTGACAGACTTTGAGCATACTTTGATGGCTTATAAATGTTTACAATGGCAACGGCTTTTGTTTGAAGCCTACTTGAAGTATAAGGCCATGCCAAGGGGCCTCCGTATATTAAAAATGACATCTTATAGGGATAAATACCCTGATTTATTACAGAGATGGCAACTGATAAACTTAAGCTGCTCATTTAGCTACATGGAACTCATGAATGCTTATTTTTTTGCCTATGGAACAGGAGTGCCGCTCCAAGGCTGAAGATCTTTATAATAATTTAGTTTCATGTGGTGATTTTACTGAGTATGGCATGCTTTTAAGTGAATCTTTTGGCAGGTTATCAGCTTTTGAGAAGAAATTGGCTGCTGGCAAGAAGAAAAAGCTAAAAAGAGATCTTGTAGACTTTGAAAAGGGGAATGTCTTTGTTTGGCCAAAGGAGAAAGTAGAGACCAATCAGCATGTGTGTTTAAATGGTGTAGAACTGCCCCTGTTGCAAGAACCACCCTTGTTACAACAAACTGAATGAGGAGAATTTCCTGCTAGCTCATCTTTTAATAGTCTGTTAACAGTGGAAATAATGCCAGAAGTGGCACTAACGCTGGAAGAAGGGATACCTAACACCAAAATTGGTTTGCAGAGTGGTGTAACAGATTGGCTTGCTACAGATGAGTTACCAGTTGACGTCTTGGCTTCTGTGTCAACATTTATAGCTGCAGGAGAAGCCGTTGCGGATGAGGATGAATTTAACTCACCAGCTGGGTGGATGACAAAGACACCATCACAGGGAGGATGATTGAAGCGAGATATACCAGCATGCGTGGATGCTGTATGCATGAATGCCTTGGATCCAGGGTATTTTCCACTTCTCCTCAATCAACCCCTGCCCATGCCAAATCTGAGAACGAAGATGCAGAGTCTAGCGAGCAGAGTGATGAACGAGGATTCCAGCAGGTGTCCCTTCATGAGGAGTCAATTAACTAAGTAAATATGGTATTTAACTTATCCTCACATGTACTTACACAAGCAGAGCTATCTGTGCTTAACAAAGGCTTGTCATTTGTACCATCTACAGCATCAGACATTTCAGAAACATTGACTGAGGTTAAATATTTTATACATAATTTATGTTTGAAAACATGTTTTCCTAATGCTGATGCTGGTTATTATGTAGCTAATGGATTAAGACGAAGTAGTACCTTTGTGCCATTTAATAATGTCCACTTGCAAGTTTTTGAAAAGATGGTAGAACAAGACATATGTAATTTATATATGAAGAATAATGTACCCACATTTTACAATTTAACTAAGGAAGAAAATGTTGCTATTCACTCTTTGATAAATAGTTCAGACATTGTAATAAAAATGTAGATAAAGTGGGAGGCATTGCTATAATGAGTAAAGATTTTTATATGGAAAAAATGAAGCTTATGTTGCAAAGGGATGTATATAGTAACATTACAAGGAGTGAAAGTAATCGCTTATGTCTCAAATTAAAGGAAGCATTGAATGTTTTCCATGATAGTCATAAGCTTGATGATAGAATGTTTGATTATTTGTTTGTAGAAAGTCCAAAAATACCTGTTATTTATGGGATATCTAAGCTGCACAAGGATTAGACTAACCCACCCATGAGGCCGATTGTGTCTGCTCATGGGTGGGTTACAGAACCCCTGTCTAAGTTTCTAGACAAAAATTTAAGACCTGTTTTAGGGAAAAGAGAAACTATTTTAAAAGACACTAACATCTTTTTAAAGCAGTTGTACGAATGGTCAAATGGGCAACTTCCTATTAGTTCCCATATGTTGACAATGGACGTTGATTCATTGTTTACATCACTACCTCACATACATGGTGTTGAATGTGTCAGAATATTCTTGGAGAAGTTTTCAGACTATGATACTGAGAAGATCAGACTATTGTGTGACCAATTAAAAATGGTTTTAACATCAAATATTTTTATTTTTTACTCTAATCTGTATTATCAAGAAAGAGGAGTAGCAATGGGAACAGCAGTTGCAAATACCTATGTGAATATTGTCATGTAGATGTGGGAAGAGACATATGTCTTGTCTTTGATTAATCCTTTTAAGAAGTGTATTAATTTTTATAAAAGATTTGTCGATCTTTTTGTTGTGTGGGAAGGTAATCGAGATGAATTTGAACAGTTTATTTTATATGTTAATGGAACTACTAGTTTTCTAAGATTCAAACATGATATATCTAAGGAACAGATTACGTTCCTTGATGTAAAATTAAAGAAGGATGAGCAGGGTAAAGTATATACAGAGCTATTCAGAAAGGAGGTTAAGTGTAATAGTTACTTGCATCGTAAAAGCATGCATCCTCCATTTATGTTTGAAAATATAATAAAAAATCAGATGCAACGAGCAGTTAGACTAAATATTGTACATGATAGGCTGTCCGAACAATTGGATGTTATGGTCTCTGACATTTTAAATAGAGGTTACCCAGAGTCTGAAGTCAATGTTGCTATAACAGGAACACTGAAGCGGTAAAAAATATTATTAGGCAACATTGGTCAATTTTAAGGGACGTCCCAGCATTAAAGGAAATAGTAGGGGATCCACCAGCTTTCAGGTACAAAAGGAAGAACACTTTGAAACAAATGTTATGTTATAAGGAGCAATCCAAGGAATTCTTTAAGGTAGGAAATGGGAAGCAAGGTACATTTAAATGTGGGAACTGTGTTTACTGCAAGCATATGTTCACAAAGAAATCCCATGACAGGTAGAGAGTTGGTTTTACATGCATATAGGAATTGCAACACAAGCAATTTAATATGTTTAGCCAAGTGTGAAATCTGTAATGCTTTTTATGTGGGTATGACAAACAGGAAATTTAAAGAGCGTATAACCTGTCATTTCAGTGATATTAGACATAGAGTAGTTACAAATGCTCTTAGCAAACACATTATAGAGAAAGGTGATCAACATAGTTTTAAGTTTATGATTTTAAAAGTAATTTATAGACCATTGTGGGGTGGGAATATAAAACTTTTAACTGAAAATGAAGAGATGAGATGGATTTTAAGAATGGGAGCATTTGTACCATCTGGTCTTAATGGCAGTTTTACTTTAAATCCTTATTTAAATATGCTGCATCAGAAGGTGTAATTAGTCATGTGACTTTTTAAAATGTATTTAAGTTATATTGTTTAATTGATAGTATTTATTTCGCCTGAAGAAGCCTTGAAGGTGAAAGTGTTTACTTGCGAACTTGAACTTGGATTAAACATTTGTTGTTTTAGAGTTTCCAGTTTTCTTTTTCTTTTTGGATTTGATTTTGTGACTGAGAACTGGTTAACTGCCTCACAGCTGTTTTTTTGGATATTCTTAGTACAAGAACCATGGACAAAGCCAAAAATAACGAGAGATAAAATTTCAAAATTATGGACAGATTGCAACTTTGTGAGAATTGTTGTGTTTCCACCCAGGCTTTGCCTGCATTTGGTCAGTTTTGAACAGTGCATTATCCCTGTGGTGCCCCTGCACTTGCTCAGTAATCAAGGAGCCTCAATCCTCACCACTGGCAACAGTGGGGAACATACACACTGGGAGATGACAAGTAAATACACAGTAAAGTGCAATTTCCCTTAAGAGCACACAGAGATCACAGTCAGTCTGGGGCTGGATTCTCCCTCTTTCTCCGGTTCCCCAGTAAGACTCCCCACTGGCACATCTATAAGGTTGAGATCTCAGCTGAGGGCCAAGCCAAAACCTCCAGTACCTTCTCTGTCCAACCAATGCTTTGTGTCCCTGCCCAAGTAGCTGATACACACACACACACATACACACACACACACACACACACACACACACACACACACACACACGCACACACACGCACACACACGCACACACACGCACTCACACACACACACACGCACACACACACATACACACACACACACACACACACACACACACACACACACACACACACACTTTGAGGTTTGATTTATATACAAACACACACACCTGGGAAAGGCTGATACAGGTTTTCTACCTATGCCACCTTCTTCTCAGACTATAAGGTAGTTCCAGCTGCCACCAGCCACTCTTATCAGCTACCTTAAGGCCCTTAACAAAGGTTGTCCAATCATACTGTGTAATGTGACTATTAATCTAAATGGTAGTCTGACCAACAGCAAGGATATGTAGGAGTGGCCTGTACAGTGTGACCATATAGATATGCAAGTACTCTAAGAGCCTAAATATCTCTAAACAGACCAGCTACAATTCAAATGTTTAAGTATATTTAATAATAAATAATAAAAGAACAAGACTATACTGAGTAAATAATCAGTTGCATCAGAGTTCAAAAATCACAGGAAATATTTAAAACAACATTGCAGGACAATCTTAAATAAAGAAAGAAAAAAATCTAATCTATACTTTAATATATTCCTATCTGAATCTAAAAGCATTATTATGCCTTAAAAACTTGCTTACAGCAAGGCAAGTGCAGAGATGAGTGGATATTTTCTGGTCAAAACAAAATACAAAATGTCCAGTCTCTCTCTCAGAGAGTTCTTAAATTAATATCAAATATTACTGCTGGGTTAGCTTGGATGACATCATTTTTTGTCACCTGACTTCAGTTCTCAGGCTAAACTCCCACTGCAGCTGGTAGCATTTAACATCTCTCTGTGAAAATACATAGCTCTCGGATCTTTGCAAATCCTGAAAGTCATAAAACAATAAAAACTTCTGCATCTCAAGCCTAGCAATTATCTCTCTTTCAAGGCAACACAGAGAGTCGTATAGTATAGAAACCCTGTCTTCTGATGACTGAAACTGAAAGAAGGATCTCTTGTTTATGGCCCAAATTTATAAAAAAAAACTATTTCATTTCAACTATTTTTTCTGAATTTTTTTCAAGTTAACTTCCTGTGTTCCAGTTTCCATTAAACAGATACATCTAAAAGTCACAATAGTGCAGGTACATTCCTGTTCTATTCCAATAGGGCATGCTTTGGTTACATTTTAACACAGTACTTTACACACACTTCTATATAAATCATATCAATATTCACAAATGACATATAATTATTTACAAAATTCCTGATACCTGGGCTGGCAGTGTGGCATTTCTTCCCCCCGAAAACTCAAGCTAGTTTTTCAAGTGACCATTGAGAAACTCTGCTTGAGAGGGTTGACTGTCTGGGAATACCTCACCCCATTCACTGTCTTGAGAGCCCATCTGCATTGGCATTGCCCACTGTGGTGCTGCACTGTCATATCATATGCCTGCAACCAAGGCTCCACCTTAGTAACTTGGCATTTTGTTGGCTGGCTCAATGTAGCCATATTAAGGGATTGTGGTCTGTAACTATGGTGAATTTCCTTCCATACAGATAAGGCTGAAGTTTCTGCAGTGCCCACACTACAGCTAGACAATCCTTTTCTACAGCTGCATAGCATTCTTTCCTCAGTTGGAGCCTATGACTGGATATAATACTGGATGCTGTTTTCCCTCTGAGGAGACCTGGCTGAGTACAGCCCCACCCTTGGTTTGAAACATCCACCTACACAACAAATTATTTTCTGTAATCTCAACTGGCTAACACAGGGGGTTCTCCCAAAGCTCCTTTAAGTTTCTGGAATGCATGCTCACATGCTGGGGTCCGCACTACCTTATCTGGCTTATTTTTCCTTATCAGGTCTGTGAAGGGATCAACTATGGTACTATAACTGGGGACAAACTTTCTGTAGTACCCTGCTGTCCCTAAGAATGCCCTCACCTGTTTTTTGGTAACAGGGGCAGGTCATGCATGAATGGCTTCCACTTTGGCATGTTCTGGCCTGATCTTACCACTCCCCACTCTATGTCCCAGGTAGGAGAACTCTGCCATACCCACCTGACATTTGTTGGGCTTAATGGTCAACCCTTACCTGTTTAGTCTGCCCAGTACCTTCCTGACATGCTGAAGATCCTCTTGCCAGGAATGGCTGTAGATGGTAATATCATCCATGTAAGCAAGGGTGAAATCTCCTGCTCCTGCTAGGATACAATCTACCAGACTCTGGAAAGTCACTGGGGCACTTTCATCCCAAAGGGCATCTTTGTGGACTCATACAAGCCAAAAGAAGTCACAAAGGCTGCCCTCTCTCTAGCACTGGGAGTCAAGGGCACCTGCCACTAACCCTTGGTAAGATCAATAGTGGTAAGATACTTAGCTTCATCCAGCTGCTCTAGGGCTTCATCTGTCCTAGGCATGGGGTAAGCATCTGACTCTGTGACTATTTCATTTCCTGTACACCACACAGAACTTGTTGCTGCCATCCTTCTTTGGTACCAGCACCACTGGGGAGGCCCAGGGACTGCTGGACTCTTGGATTACCCCTAGTTCCAACATTTCCTTTATCTCCTCCTTCAGAGTATGTTTGACTCCCTCAGGCACCCTATAAGGGGCCTGCTTAATAGGCCTTTGGGGTCCTGTATCCATATGTTGCTGAACCAAGTGTGTGCACCCTGGTTTCCTAGTGAACATGTCCCCAAACTACTGTAACACTGCTCAGATTTCTTGAATCTCTGTAGAGGATAGCTGCTGGGACATTGTTACCCCTTCCACTGAAGTGTCAGTCCGAGCCTCACTGAGGAGATCAGTGACCAGATCCCCCTCAAACTACTCCTGCCATCCACTGCAAATACTCAGCACAAGGGCCTCTCTATCATGGTAAGGCTTCATCATGTTAACATGATACAATTTATGCCCCTGCCTCTTGCCTAGCAGTTCTACTATGTAGTTAACATCAATAACCTTCCTTACTACCTTGAAGGGTCCCTCCCAAGCTGCCTGCAGCTTGTTGTGTCTGACAGAAATGAGAATCATTACTTGCTGCCCTACAGCATACTCTCTAGCTCAAACATTCCTATCATACCAGACCATTTTCTGGTGTTGGGCTTCTGCCAGGTTTTCCTGGGCCAAGCCCATGAGCTCCCTGAGCCTTGTCCTGAAGTTTAGGACATATGCCACAACAGACTCCTTCTGGGATTCACACTCACCCTCCCACTTATCTCGAATCAAATCTAGGGGTCCTCTCACCCTATATCCATACAGAAGCTCACAGGGTGAAAAACCTGTGGATTCCTGGGGCAACTCCCTGTAAGCAAACAACAGATAGGGCAAATATTTGTCCCACTCCCTCTTAAACTGGTCTGGATATGCTTGTAGCATGGTCTGGAGTGTAGAGTTTAACTTCTCCTCAAGACAATTAGTCTGGGGATGGTAGGGGGTGGTCTTTAGGTGCTTCACCCCACAGTGCTTCCACAGACAAGACAGCAGGTCTGACATAAAATTGGCACCTCTGTCAGTCAGTATTTCTTTTGGAAAACCTACCCTACTGAAAATCTCTAACAAACCATTTGCCACCTTTTCTGCCTCAATGGAGAACAGAGCCACCACCTCAGGGTATCTGGTAGCATAATCTCATAGGGGTTAAGTAAAAAGTAAAACAGTTATACACTAACAAAAGTCCCAAATAAAACAAAAGCTCCTTAATTCACTATATTCTGCTTAAACTTTAAAACAGGTTTTAAGGTCACCTGCTTGTTTAAACCTGGGTATGTATCAGCTTTCAGATGAGCTATCCATTCATACTCTTTTGTGTCAAGTTTATTAATAATATCACCACATCTAATATGTGGATGAAAAAATTCAATGACCCTAAACATAAACTGATGGGAGGCACCTTGTTCTTGCACATGTTTGGCTAGGGAATTGGACTCTACACCCCTACATATATCTGATCTGTGTTCTATCATTCTGTCGCACAGTCTTCTTGCTGACTTTCCTATGTAGAATCCTAAACATGATATGCATGTAGCCAGATATATAACAAAAGATGTATTACAAGTAGCCATACAATTAAATAAGACCTTTTCTTGGTAACAGGATATATGAATTCATTAGAACTACATATACTTATGCAACATGAACAATTATAACATGGTATAGTGCCTTTAGTATTGTAATTCATACATTCCTTTCTATTTAAAGAAAAATCTTTATAACATAAATGTTGTTTCAAGTTCTCACAGTTCCTATATGTGAACAGGGGGGTTTGGGAAGCCATTGCTCATGGCCAGGTATGGCTTTTAATGGAAACACTTTATAACCTCAAATTACTGAAATGTCAAATTTCAGTATCTCGAGACTATAAAGCCGAATGTTAAAAATAGCGAAGGGTCATAATCGCGAACTGGAATATATGTCGAATTCACGGTTATGACCTTACGCTGGGTAATGTCCGGGATTGTGTTTTGATGGTGCGCGGTGCCGTGTGTGGATATAGGTGTTATGTCAGGTAAGTGTTTTCTAAGGGTTTTGAGTGGGAGTTAGGAGTGTGTGTGAGTGTGCTGATGTGTTTGATGTGTGTGTGAGGGGTCGGAGAATGTGCGTGTGTGAGTTGGCTTTTGTTTTGTGTTTGTGCGATCTCTGAGTTAGTATATATAAGTAGGGGGGGTGTGGGGGGCTTGCTCCTCGCTTATGTGTGTATGAGTTGTGTATGTGTGTAGTTTTGTTTGTTTATGTTGTGATGTGGGTGTTGTGGTGTATGTGTGGTATAGTGTGTGCGTTTTTTCCGGTGTTGTGAATTTCACGTTTTTTTTGTGTCTGTGTTTTGTGGATTCGGTTTTATAGTCCCAAGATACTGAAATTCGATATTTCAGTATTTCGAGGTTATAAAGTGAATCCGGCATTTAATATATCCCAGTTATCCCTAATAATTCTTTCCACAGACTCACTTGCCCTACTATATGTCATTAAATATCTGAGAGGTTGTGTAACATTCCTTTCTTGCTGTATAGCATTATTATCAATATTACATGAGAAAAATGTCTTAGCTTGTCCATCTCTCAAACCCATAATATAATTTCTAGCCATATTTAATTCTTGGGTATCATAACCCCTTACCAAAAAATCAGTAGTCATTTTATCCATTTCTTTAACACAGGAATCCAGCTTGTTATTAAGCCTACTTGCCCGCATATATTGGCTTCTAGTAATACCTTTAAAAACATGTTTAGCATGCATGCTTTTTTTGTGAAGATATTTATCTGTATGGGTCTCTTTCATATATATACATATATCCAGTTCACCATCAGTCAAGAAAATGTGGACATCAAGAAAATGCATTTCAGTATTAGACTTATACATCACAGACTTTAAAAAGGCAGTGGACCAATTAAGGTGTATATGAAAGTTCTCCAGTTCATCCTCATTACCTCCCCTAATCAAAAAAATATCATCCACAAAATGCTTAAAGAAGAGCACTTTTGAAGCATAAGTGTCATTGTTATATATGGTAGTTGATTCCCATTTGCTTAGGGTTAAGTTAGCATAAGTATTCACCACTGCAGTGCCCATCGCTACACCTGATGATTGATGATATATCTGCTTGTTGAAAATGAAGATGTTATTTTCCAACACCAAATCCAAAAGTTCACAAATTGGCTCAGTCTCCCTCACAGTATGTTTACCATATTCCATTAAGATTTCTCTTATCTGATCTATACTATAGGTATCCGGGATGACGGTAAAAAGTGATTTTATGTCCAAGGTAACAAATATAAACTCCCTAATTGCATTTCCACTCCACCATTCATACAGTTTCATCAAAAAGTCACCTGGATCTTTAATATAGCTAGGGGCATACCCCAAATAGGATTTCAGTACATTCTGTAAATAAATGGATAAGGGCTCCGTTATCCATCCTCGACCAGAGACAATAGGTGTCATTGGTAGATTATTAAGAGACTTGTGAACATTTGGTAAACCATATAACACCGGGATAGTTGGTCATGGTACAGTAAAGAAATTAAAAGTATTTAGATCTATGTCATTCATTAGTTGTAAGTCATAAATGCACATATTAATCTTACTTATAATTAAACTTCCTTATCAGTAATGGGCTTAAATACTTGTATATCAGAAATCAAATCATTCATTGCCATGACATAGTTGCATAGGTCCATTATTACAATACAGCCCCCCTTATCAGCTTCTTTAATTATTATCTCTTTATTCCCTTTCAAGGCCTTTAGGGCATTGAATTCATTCTGTGTTAAAGTTATACATTTTTTTAAAAGAATTTAATTCATACAGTTCACGTATTTGCTTCTCACATATGTTATTAAAAGCTGTTATAACTGGATCACTAAGTGGTATGAATGTGCTACTCCTTTTACAACCATCTGATGTACCCATATTACCATCTTTAAAAATATTTTTTAAATTCAAATTACGTGAGAAAACCTTCAATTCAGTAACTGCATTAACAACATATTTATTTCCAGCTGGTATAAACTTAATGCCTCGTGACAGGAATATTATGTCAGCATCAGTAAGATAGCTGGGTAAATTTATTATATTACATGTTTTTTTACTTAAATTAATGTCAATAACTTCACTAGTAGCAAAAGTTCCACTTACTGGTGCTTGTTCCCTTTGCTCCATGTTATGGGGCCATTCCTGGGATGCCCACGTGATTGTGAGTGATTCCTGGTTGAATCCTGCTTCTGGACATGAATTTGTTCTGGCAAGTTCATTATTACACCTAAGTTCTTGTCTAAAAAAGTAGCAGACTGAGCTGCTGAACCAGCCCCATGCTGTTTGGTAGACACTCTAACTTCCGAAAGTACATTCAGGTCCATCTTGCTCCTTTCCCTCTGATTCATATCTTCAGTTTGGTTTTCATTAGATGACGTCATCAGAAAGTCTGATCTCCTTTGCGATTGGTCAGAGAGGATTTCTCCAGCCAATGAGGTTGCAGCTAGTGCAGGCACATTCTGCTGATTCACTAAGGGCTCAAAGCTATTTAATTCATACATTGAGCTCTTCTTAGTTCATACTGTAGTAGAATTGATAATAAAAGTCTGTTTGGGCCAAGAAAATATACGGCCATTGTTAAAATCTGCAATGTTTCTTTGAAGCTTTCACTTCTTAGTATTCTCCAGCTGTTTATCTAAATCAAAGATACGTATCAACATATCATCATACAGGGAAATACAGTCATTAAAGGAAGTTGAACTAGACGGTTCCTTTTCCACTGCTTCAATGTCTAAACACAGTTGTTGCTCTATATTAGCAAAGAAATCATTAATTAGCACCATGTAGTTTAAACTCAATTTTATATTTAATTCTTGCCATTTTTAAGCCGTTCCAGATAGGTATTACCATATGAGGGCATATTTAAAACACATAAGCCCCATAGAACAATGCCCAGTTCTAAACAGGCAAGAAAACTAAAATGTTGCAATTGCAGTTTTTTAAAAGTTTTTACCTTCCGCTCCAGGGACTGTATTTTGAGGGAAAACATCCCTCTGAGAAACTACAATAGTAATACTCACACCTGCATTCACAGAAGATTCAGTACAGTTCAACAAGGGACTTTCTTGTTGTAAAATAGAATGCAGAGACCTACCCATGGAGCATGTTAATGTAGGGGCTTACGTGTTTTAAACATGCCCTCATATGGTAATAACTATCCGGAACTGCTTAAAAAAATGGCAAGAATTAAATATAAAATTGAGTTTAAACTACATGGTGCTAATGAATGATTTCTTTGCTAATATAAAGCAACAACTGTGTTTAGAAATTGAAGTGCTGGAAAAGGAACTGTCTAGTTCAACTTCCTTTAATGACTGTATTTCCCTGTATGATGATATGTTGGCATGTGTCTCTGATTTAGATAAACAGCTGGAGAATGCTAAAAAGTGAAAGCTTCAAAGAGACATTGCAGATTTTAACAATGGCTATATTTTTTTCTTGGCCCAAACAGACTTTTATTAACAATTCTACTACTGTACGAACTAAGAAGGGCCCAATGTATGAATTAGATAGCTTTGAGCCCTTAGCGAATCAGTGGAATGTGCCTGCAGTAGGCACAACCTCATTGGCTGGAGAAATGCTCTCTGACCAATCGCAAAGGAGATCGAACTTCCTGATGATGTCATCTAATGAAAACCAAACTGAAGACATGAATCAGAGGGAAAGGAACAAGATGGACCTGAATGTACTTTCGGAAGCTAGCGCTTCTACCAAACAGCATGGGGCTGGTTCAGCAGCTCAGTCTGCTACTTTTTTTAGATAAGAACTTACATGTAATAATGAACTTGCCAGAGCAAATTCATGCCCAGAAACAGGATTCAACCAGGAATCACTCTCAATCATGCAGGCGTCCCAGGAACGGCCCCATAACACAGAGCAAAGGGAGCAAGTTCCAGTAAGTGGAACTTTTGCTGCCAGTGATGATATGGACATTAATTTAAGTAAAAAAAATGTAATATAATAAATTTATCCAGCTATAATCTTACTGATGCTGACATAATATTGCTGTCACAAGGCATTAAGTTTATACCAGCTGGAACTGATAATGTTGTTCAATTTTTAGAATCATCCTGAATACCTATGGTATAGATCAGATAAGAGAAATCTTAATGGAATATGATAAACATACTGTGAGAGAGACTGCAACAATTTGTAAACTTTTGAATTTGGTGTTGGAAAATAATATCTTAATTTTCAACAAGCAGATATATCATCAATCATCAGGTGTAGTGATGGGCACTGCAGTGGCGAATACTTATGCTAACTTAACCCTAAGCAAATGGGAATCAACTACCATATATAACAATGAACATATACTTCAAAAGTGCTCTTCTTAAGCATTTTTGGACAATATTGTTTTGATTAGGGGAGGTAATTAGGATGAACTGGAGAACTTTCATGTATACCTTAATTGGTCCACTGCCTTTTTAAAGTCTGTGATGTATAAGTCTAATACTGAAATGCATTTTCTTGATGTCCGCATTTTCTTGACTGATGGTGAACTGGATACATGTATATATATGAAAGAGACCCATACAGATAAATATCTTCACAAAAAAAGCATGCATGCTAAACATGTTTTTAAAGGTATTACTAGAAGCCAATATATGCAGGCAAGTAGGCTTAATATCAAGCTGGATTCCTGTGTTAAAGAAATGGATAAAATGACTACTGATTTTTTGGTAAGGGGTTATGATACCCAATAATTAAATATGGCTAGAAATTATATTATGGGTTTGAGAGATGGACAAGCTAAGCCATTTTTCTCATGTAATATTGATAATAATTCTATACAACAAGAAAGGAATGTTACACAACCTCTCAGATATTTAATGATATATAGTAGGGCAAGTGAGTCTGTGGAAAGAATTATTAGGGATAATTGGGTTATATTAAAAGCCATACCTGGCCATGAGCAATGGCTTCCCAAAAAAACCCTGTTCACATATAGGAACTGTGAGAACTTGAAACAACATTTATGTTATAAAGATTTTTCCTTAAATAGAAAGGAATGTATGATTTACAATACTAAAGGAACTACACCATGTTATAATTGTACATGTTGTATAAGTATATGTAGTTGTAATTAATTCATACATCCTGTTACCAAGAAATAGTTCTTATTTAATTGTTTGGCTACTTGTAATACATCTTTTGTTATATATCTGGCTATATGCACATCATGTTTAGGATTCTACGTAGGAAAGTCAGTAAGAAGACTGCATGACAGAATGATAAAACACAAATCAGATATACGTAGGGGTGTAGAGTCCAATTCCCTAGCCAAACATGTGCAAGAATAAGGTGCCTCCCATCAGTTTGTTTAGGGTCATTAAATTTTTGCATCCACATATTAGACATGGTGATATTATTAATAAACTTGACACAAAAAGAGTATGAATGGATAGTTTGTCTGAAAGCTGATACATACCCAGGTTTAAACAAGCAGGTGACCTTAAAACCTATTTTAAAGTTTGAGCAGAATATAGTGAATTAAGGAGCTTTTATTTTATTTGGGACTTTTGTTAGTGTATAACTGTTGTAATTTTTACTTAACCCCTATGTAATTAACTTTTAATTAGTGTATTAGTGTGATAAGTTAGGCTGTCTCATATGATCTAGGATTTTTTAGTATTTAATGTTTATTGGTCTTACAAGGTTTTTAAACACTGAAGAATGACTTCATGTCTGAAAGCTTTGTTATCTGGAATAAATGGTTCATGTTGTGAAGAGTGCTTCATTTTTCATACTTGTTTGGTTTCTGCAATACTTCACTTTATCAGCCTGCACACTTTGGACTTATTGCATCTATAACTAGAAATGCCAGACAGTAGGCTCTGGGTACTAACTGCTGTTTTACCTCACTGTCTAGCCCTTCCTCAGGGGTCCACTGTCTATACAGTAACCCTTTATTCCATTATACAGTGTCCCCTTTTCCTTGAGAATCAGGTGCCTCCTTAGCTACCTCCCTCAAGTCTCGTAATGTAGGGTCCAAAAGCTGAGCCTGTCTCAATTCTACCTTTGTGACCCTTCCCAGGTCCCTTTCCACTGGAAGCCCAGTCTCTTCTGACAGCGGTGCCTCACTGTCTACCTGGGTACTACCACTCACCTCTGCCCTTGCAGTCACCCTGTCCATGGGAACATCTGTACCTACCAGCATCATACCTCTCAACCTTTTACAGCAAGAAATCTGGACAAAACCAAAAATAAAAGTGAGAGAAACGCCCAAAATAGGGACAATTTTTAAATATTGCTCTTGCAAACATAGAAAGCTGATAGAATAACATGTTTTGCTTTAACATGAATTTTCTGAAGGGCATGAAGCCTGAAACTCAAATGTCTGTCATTATTTTCTAACTTCTAATTGCAGGAAAAACACAATTTTATGAAAAATGGACCAAAAATATGAGGTAAAAATCTGGACATTCTGCAAAAATCTGTACAGTTGAGAGGTATGACATCTGTGGCTCACTTTCAGGATCACTGCTACATGGTAGCTCCTTCCCTAAAATAGCCATCTCACCAGCTCTAGCTTCAGGTATGGGGTCCATCTGCAACTCCCTCACATGCCTGTCTCATAGCCTGACTACATGTAACTGCATGCATACAAGGTACAGCATTATCAAAATCACTCTCTATCAAGACATCTTCAAGGATATCCTCAAATATACCTATCTGCTTGCTTCCTTTTCCTCCCTCCCAGTCAAGGTGAACCCTGGCCAAAGGTATTTTGAATGGGGTCCCTCCTAAAGCTCTGACTGGTATGGACTCCCCAAGCAAGTACTGCTACTTTTTAACAAATGTAGGTTTCATAATGGTCATGCCAGAGGCTGTCTCTCTCTCTCTCTTAGCAGTGGCCTGTCTTCCATCCACTAAGATAGGATACAAACTATGGTGATAATTTGGTACCTCTGTTGTCTCCAGACTACTTACCACTGGCATGCTGCTATTCCCACTTGCTAGCTTCTTCACCTTTTGTTTCCCACCCTGCCTCATTGGACATTTGTATGCTACATGGCCCCTCTGGTTACATTTAAAACATCTAACCCTTGGTCCTGGCCATGTACATGAACTAGTGAACTGTTACAGGAGTACTCTACTGGGATGCTTTAAGCTGCCCAAAATGGGTTCCTTATATCCATGTGCAGCACTGGGTATCCCCTTCTTCAGCAGTGGTGCCTGCCTGTTAAGTAGAGATCCCCCTTTCTCTCCAACTCATCTGCAGAGTTACACTCCTGATTTGCCAACCAGATTCTCATGTCCTCAGGCAAAGTGCTAAGGGCTTGTTCCCTAATCAAAAGGTCTAACAGCCCTTCAAAAGTGGTGATCTGACACACACTCACCCACCTATGAAAATAAGTGCTTAACTCAGCAATATAATCACATATACTTTAATCTGCCTTGTGTCTATGCTCATGAAACTTATTTCTGTAAGCTTCAGGTGTTAACTTAAAACATTCCAGTAAACACTGTTTTACTTTATCATAGTTTTAACAATCAGTAGCAGACAATTTAGAAACAGCAGTTGCAGCTTTACCATGAGGTAAGAGGGTCAGGATTGGTACCCAGAGCCCTTGGTCAACATACTGTTTACATACCTTTTCAAATACATGAAGAAAACTATCAAAATTATCATCCTCTGTAAACTGTTTACTGACTTTTACTGCTTTTGGCGTTTGGTTAATCCCTTCCCCATTACCTCCATGACTCTGCTGAAGAGTCAGCATCTCTCTCTCTCATGTTGGCGTTATTCATTTTCTTCAGCCTCTGAAAGCTGCAGTCTCTCTTCTGATTCTAATTCCATCTGTTTCTCCAGTTGTTTGGCCTCTAGTTCAAGTCTCTTTAACTCCAGATGGATTTTTAAGTTCCTTGAGGAAAAGGTGAACTGTCCTGTTTTTGAAGACTGCACATCCCCATCACCAGACTTGCTGGTCCCTGCTGCAGCTGTGACCAAGGCTAAAATAATTTCCTCTTTAGTCAGGATAGCATGCACCAGTCCTTCTGCTTTGCACACCTTGGCCAACTGGGTCTTTGCCATCTTGCTATAATCCTCTGCTGACATTGCTGCCTGCTTTTCCTGACTAAACTAAGCTAACAAAAATAAATAAATCATACCAGCAGCAAACCAAGAGAAGTATTGTGTAGAACTTTTTATTGGCCTGGGATTGCAAGGGATGTAATGGGTTACTGCAGGACTTGTGAGCCGTGCCAAAAGGTAGGCAAGGCAGGAGACAAGGTCAAGGCTCCTTTGACGCCTTTGCATGTGACTGAAGAGCCATTTTGTGGGGTAGCTATGGATATTGTGGGGTCTCTAAGCACCCCAAGTTCCACAGGGCAGAATTATATCCTGGTCGTAGTAGATGATGCTACTAGGTACCCTGAGGTGGTGGCTCTGCCCTCTATCAAGGCAGACAAGGTGGCAAATGCTTTGTTAGAAATTTTCAGCAGGGTAGGTTTTTTGACAGAAATACTGACTGACAGAGGTGCCAGTTTCATGTCAGACCTGCTGGCTTGTCTTTGGAAATGCTGTGGGGTGAAGCACCTAAAGACCACCCACTACCACTCCCAGTCTAATGATCTTGTGGAAAGGTTAAACTCTGCACTAAAGACCATGCTGCAGACATTTGCAGACCAATTTAAGAGAGAGAGTGGGATAAATAGTTGCCCCATCTGTTGTTTGCATACAGAGAGGTACCACAGGAATCCACAGGTTTTTCACCCTTTGAGTTGCTGTATGGGCATAGGGTGAGGAGGCCTTTAAATTTGATTTGTATTGAGTGGGCAGGTGAGTGTGAATCCCACAAGAAGTCTGTTGTGGTATATGTCCTAAACTTCAGGTCATGGCCTAGAGAGCTCATGGACTTGGCCCAGGAGAACCTGGCAAGATCCCAGCAGCAGTAAAATGTTTGCTGTAACAGGAACGCTGGAGGTTTAGAGTATGCTGTGGGATTCAGGTTATAGTGCTCATTCCTGTCAGACACAATAAGCTGCAGACAGATTATACCATGTCAACATGATGAAGCCGTACCATGATAGGGAGGCCCAGGTACTGTTTATTTGCAGTGGGTTGCAGAAGGAGTCTGACCCTGTTACCAAAAAGCAGGTGAGAGCATTCTTGGGGACAGTGGGGTACTATAGAAAGTTTGTTCCTAATTGTAGTACAATAGCTGCCCCCCCTCACAGACCTAATGATGAAAAACAGGCTAGATATTGTAGTGTGGACCCCGGCCTTTGAGCAGGCATTCCAATAGCTTACAGCAGCTTTGGGAGGACCCCCTGTGTCAGCGAGTCCAGATTACAGCAAATAATTTGTTGTGCAGCTGGATGCATTGAACCATGAGGTGGAGGTTGTACTCAGCCAGGTTTCCTCAGAGGGAGAAGAGGACCCAGTTGTATATCTCAGCCATAGACTCCAACCCAGGGAAGAATGTTATGCAGCTGTAGAAAAGGAATGTCTAGCCATAGTATGGGCACTGCAGAAACATCAGCCCTATCTGTAGGGAAGGAAATTCACTGTGGTTACAGACCACAGTCCCTTAACTTGGCTACATTGAGCCAGCCAGCAAAATGCCAAGTTATTAAGGTGCAGCCTAGGGTTGCAGGCATATGACATCACAGTACAGCACCATAGTGGGGTCAGCAATGCCAATACAGATGGGCTCTCAAGACAGGGTATGGGTTAAGGTGTTCCCAGACAGGCCCATTTCTCTCAAGCAGCATTTTTCTAGGGTAATTTGAAAAACTAGCTTGAGTTTTCAAAGGGGAAAAGAGGTGATGTTATGAGGTAGTGCCATCTGTGCTGGGGGAGTAGGGCAGTAGATGTTTACATATGCTAGCATAGTTCGCTGGAGTTTTGTAAAGAATTTTATGTGATTTGACAATCACACTGATTTGTAGAGATGTTTGAAATATATTTGTAAAGTTTCTTGTGCTAAAAATGCATCAACAGTAGGTCATGCTGGACAGAAAGTACGTATGCATGTATACCAGGTTGTATTGTTGCAACTGATCAAATGTGTATGTTTATCAGAAAACCCTGGAAGGGTGGAAAGTTTGAAATTGTGTTATAGCTTTCAGATGCTGCCACAAATCTTAGCAAAGCTCTGTGTGTATATTGTACTGGAGTCAAGTGACCAGAGGTGATATCATCCTCTATCCAGCATCTGGTTTCTTTAGAACTCTCGCAGCAGCAGCACTTTGGAACCTGAGAGAAAAGATTTATGACAGGATATATATCTCACACATCACAGACAAATACAGACATCATCTGGCTTTTGCTGTGGAAAGACACTCAACATACATCAACTTGCCTTGCTTTAGTAAGTAGTCAGGGAACATTAATTCTTTAGTCAGTCAGGGTATTTTAGTGAGAATAGTTTATTATTTTTTCTGCATCTGTAAGAAACTATCCAACTGTATTATTTTTTATATCTCTGTGGCTGAAACTCTGTTTTTTTATTCAGTACTCTCCTGTTTTCTTTTTTTATTATTTAGCATTAAATATTTTAATACCTTTCATTGTGACTGGTTCTTTGGAGAATACTTTTAACATCTTGAGAGTACTTAAGCTTGTTTTAGTGACACTGTGGCTGGTCCTGAAAGCCTTGCTGCTTTCATCACACTCTACCATTTGTATTAGTATCAATTTCACACAACATAATTTGGTACCCTTTATAAGAGCCTTAGGGTAGCTGACTGATGGCTGTGTGATTACCTCAGAGTCTGGGCAGAAAGGGGCACAGCTAGTAAATTTGTGCCAGCTTTTCCCAGGTGTGTATGTGTGTGTGTGTGTGAAACTCAAATATCCTAGTGTGTGTGTCAGCTACTGGGAATAGGGTCACAGAGCTCCAAAGTGGTCAGTGTGGACGTTTGTGGAGTTTTGTGTGGATCTAGAGAGAGAGAAAAAGAGTCCAGCCCAAGGTATGGAGCATGCTCCCTGTGTGCTCTTAAGGGAAATTGTGCTTGGTGCAGGGAGCTGCATCTGAAAAAAATGTGTGAATCCATCTTTGCTCTTAGTGACCATCCCTCATCGGAGTCAGTGGTGAGGATTGAGTTTCTTTGATTGTTGGCTGGGAGTAGGGACCCATCACAACTACTAACATAGTTTGTTGCTGTCTTTTTCCTGATTGACTGAAACAAAATGTTATTAACTTATCCTTTGTTGGCCAAGTTAGTCCCAGCAGTCTTGTGGCCTCATTTCAGGGGATATCCGAGATGGTATTTATACTACTAGGGGAAATTTTCTCAGGTCATTGGGAAACTTCTCCTACTTTTTCTAATTGGTACCATGAGATCTTTTACATGTACCTGACCTACCACAAACTCAAACTGATAGGTTCATAGGTTCATAGGTTCATACTAGGCTATCTGCCCAAGGGCATTTATAAGCCTAGCCCATAGTTATTTGGCTTTCGCCACCCCTTTAGTTTGAATAAAACTATGCCTATTATTTTGCTGTGCCTCTGTCAAGCAGTGACACTGAAGTAATTCCTGGGGTATATCTGCGATCCCCCATCCATTGGTCAAGATTCCTCTTGAACAAGGCCAGCGAGGTGCTCTGCCTCACATGTACCGGGATTTTGTTCCACAGCATAGGGAGTCTCTGGGTGATGAATCTGTCCCTCCAGCATGTTCTATTAATAACCGTGTCAAGGTTTAAGTCTCCCGCCCTTGTGGTTCTGAGGGATCTAGATTTTTGAGGTGAAGCATATTCATCAAATCAGGGTTTGACATGGCCTTATATGTCAGGCACAGGTCACCTCTGAGCAAGCGGTATGAGACTGAATAGAGCTGGAGTTCTTTCAGTCGGGCAGCATAAGACATATTTTTGAGACCCTTTATCCTTTTGGTGAGGAACTTTTGGGGCCTTTCCAGCTGCTGCAGGTGTCAGGTCAGATACATTCGAATGGGGCATTGTACTCAATCATAGGTCTAATGAGTGATGAGTACAGGGGACGATGACCTCCCTTGATCTAGATGCGAATCCCTTCATGATCAGGTGGGCAATGTAGAAGGTTTTCCTAACTACTTTAGCAACATGAGTGTCAAAGCGAAGGCTACTGTCAACCTGGGTCCCCAGATCCCTGATGACTTCTGTGCTCAGTGGATTGCCACCTATATGGTAGCTAGGGTAACCTTGTTTTTCCCAAAGGGTATGACTATGCATTTCTTGGCATTTAACTTTAGGCCATGGCTCTGGCACCAGTTATCCGTTTCTGTGAGGCCCTTCTGAAGGATATCTGTGTCAGATGTGTTTTCGACTATGGCGCCCAGTTTGCAGTCATCTGCAAACTTTGTCAGCCATAACCCTCCTGTGTTTGCTTGTACTTCAGAAAAGTAGATGCTGAACAAGAGTGGACCCAGGACTGAGCCCTGTGGGACACCACTTGTGACAGGCTTTGAGTCTGACATGGCTCCAGCAACTCTGACCCTGTGGGTTCTGTCACTTAGCCAGTTTGCAACCCATCTTGTGATGTATGGGTTTACATTCAAGCTGATGAGTTTTTCGATGATACCTGAGTGGGGTATTGTGTCGAAGGCCTTTGCCAGGTCAAGGTAGGCTGTATGGACTGCCTTTCCCTCATCAATGGCCTTGGTGACTGTCTCGAAAAAGTCAACCAAGTTTAAAAGGCATGATCTGCCTTTGACAAAGCCAAACTGGGTTGGATCCAAAGTCTGCAAGTTCCCTATGTCTTTATTTATGAGTTCCATTATGATCCTCTCCATGGCTTTGCAGATAAGGCTTGTCAAGCTAATGGGACGGTAATTTCCAGGGTCGGTGGAGGCACCGCCCTTGTGAATGGGACCTTAATTTAACATCTTATCCAAAGGAAAACATACTCAGTAATGCAACACATCCTTTATGATGCACTTTAGTGTCAGCAACTCAACTACCTGGTGTGGGAATAGAACCTACAACCTTCTGCATCAAAGGTGAGTGTGCTATCTGTTGCATCACTGACACTACAAAGAAAACTCAGTGAGAAGTGATCAGTAGTGGAGATGGACATGGCAATGGCAGAAGTTGTTCATTCTTTCTAAATAAATAAGACAGCAATGAAAAACTTTGTAGTATTAATTCCTCTGGGAACCACACAGCAACATACACCATGTTAAAGCCGTCTTCCTTTCAGTTTGTAAGGGCTTCCATTAAAAGAGGATAATGAAAGCAGATGTACAAGGCAAAGTGCATGCAAATGGTTTTACCTTCACATCTCTACCTTGATGAATAGGATACCAGTGCCATGCTACTGGTTTTATCTACACAACTCAAGGTAGCTGTACAGGTCACCGGTGATATGCTAATGATTTTATCTACACAACTCAATCTAGATGTACAGGAGACCAGTGACATGTTAATGATTTTATTTACACAGCAGAAGGTAGATGTATATGATACCAGTGCCATGTTAATTATTGTATCTGCACAACACAAGGCAGATGTATAGTATGCCAGAGCCATGATAATGACTATCTGTACAACTCAAGGTAGATGTGTAGGATGCCAGTGTCATGCTAATGATTTTATCTACACAACACAAGGTAGATGTATATGATGCCAGAGACATGCTAATGATTGTATCTGTACAACACAAGGTAGATGTATTGGATACCAGTGTCATGCTAATGATTTTATCTACACAAGCTAGATGTATAGGATGCCAGAGCCGTGCTAATGACTGTATCTGTACAACACAAGGTAAAGGTATATGATGCCAGAGACATGCTAATGATTGTATCTGTACAACACAAGGTAGATGTATTGGATACCAGTGTCATGCTAATGATTTTATCTACACAACACAAGGTAGATGTTTAGGATGCCAGAGCCATGCTAATGATTTGTTCTACATATCTCAAGATTAATTTAATAGGATACCAGTGTGATGCTAATGATTTTTATCTACACATCTCTTTCTCTCATTAAACTGCCAGAGTGATGCCATTTACTGAATGTATTTAATTCTTGTGGCATTCAGTCCACTTAAGCCTACAACAGTGGTGGTTCACAAAAGTCTTTATCCCACTTATCTTCCTTCCTTTTATACCCTTTTTTATGGAGAAACTAGAATGGGATTTTTACTTTGCGTGCAGTTTCTGGATGTGATGCTTAAGAATGCTTATGCTTAACGACAGGTGTCAGCTGTTGGCAGGCAATTCTGATATCATCTAAAGAATGTCCTCTGGATACCATTTTCAAATCTTGCAGAAGTAGTGATTGCTGTGCTAATGTCATCCCATCTGTATTACAATTCAATCAACCTTGTGCTTTTGGATGTTGACCTTGTCTAACTGCACCATGTGCAAAATTCCCCAGCTGTGATTCTGGATGGTGTTTCCTGCTCGTCATTTTACATTTGTGCTGTACGATTTATAGTGTGAGTCCAGTTTTTATAATTCTGATACTAATCTGTAATTAACACTGCGAGCCCTTCATTGTATGGGTCTTATCTCTGAAATAGTTTCTTTTGCCTAGTATTCTAATAGGAGTTTTCAGATTGTCAGGTGGAAGGTGAAGATCTGTTAGTTGTTTTCTAACACCAGTATAGAGATCTGAGATAGACAGTATTTTGCCTGTTTGCCAGCTCTCATGCCTGTTTGCCAGCTCTCATACAGAACTAATAACCATCCAGATATAAAGGTATGTGACACTGAGTCCTCATTTCTAGGGATTCAACCATGCCTGAGAGCAGAGTATATCGTTGAGAATTTTCTGGTCATGCTATGCTATGCTGTTTTTAACCAAACAAATTATTCACAGCTATTTGAAACATTGCTTGTAGGTGTGTTGTCCAGGTTTGGGCACATTAATCAGCACAGATTAAAGATTTTTGACAAACTGGTTTCAAACTGAGATCCATCTATTCTCATAAAAGAGATTCTCTTTTCCTAGGCAAATTAGTTTTTAACTGAATACTTTTAAAAATAGATGGATCATCTGTAAACCATGACCATCAGTCAATTCAGATTTATACCCTGCACTCTATTATTCATTGCTCATACCTCCAGGATAGACAAGGCTTTTGTCAAACTTGTCTAAATACTTTTAGCTAGAAGAACCTGTCTTGTTTTCTTGGATATGCACTCCAAATGACTGTTTACTATGCTTCCATAATGAGGTGTAATTACCAGTGGAGATTTTAGATTTATAGAACATGGCATTTAACATGTGATTAGCCTTAGTAGAACCATCTTCAATATGCTGTTTAAATTTCATCTTATTATCCACAATTCATCTTATGCCCAATTTATCTCTAACAGGGCCTGTCACAAAAAATAGCTGGTCTCAAAACAAAGGACCAGAACTTAATGCCAGGAAGTATATAATTGCATCCTTTGGTGAGCAGGACTCCACTTGTAGTTTTCACATTGAGAACACACCATTGAAAAGTTATCCTATAGTTAGGAATTGGGAAACCTATGTTAACAATTTACTACCTTTTGATTTCCACATACCCATTGTTGCAAGGAAGTGCTTTTTCATTACACAGCTTATAGCTAAATGTATTGCGTCCCTAACCAGGGATGTAATTGTCCCACTGTACGCAACATTCATTAGGCCAGTCACTGAGTATAATCCTCCTTTGTCCAAACAGTTATCACAACTGGAATGACCAGAACACTTTTTCATTAAAAAAAGGGACCTAAATTGCCAGTAAAACACATCAGTGATGTTTACCTAAACACTGTAATCAACAGCATACAAGAGCTGATGATAAAAAAAATTGCTAGTGTTACACCTTGTCACTTTGAAAATTGCTTCAGTAAATAATTATAGCTTCTTTAATTATTGCAGCAAACCTTTCTCTATTATTTTATTAAAGAACATACTTATCGGGCAGGATTCACGATGGCTTGCACGGAGTCTAAGAGTAGTGTAAGACTCCATGCAGCCATCGCTATCCAGGAACAGCCTGTATTTGCGTGTAAGAGAGCACCTAAAATGTCTCTTAACGGACAGGGCGTGGATATGCTGATTACCTCACTTGCAGCCGAAAGGCATGCAAATGAGGTAAGTTAGTGATCCAGGAAGCAGAAACCTGCCCGTGTAAGAGCCGTGTTATCTGCAGAAATGTACTCAGTTGACAACTGAGTACCGTTCTGCAAATAACACAATGGAGCCTTGTCAGCTCCAAATAAAGGTTGAATATGTTCCAGGCAGCATGCCAATGGCCAAATATGTGGCCACTGGCAACGTACCCCGATGCAAAAATGAAATAAAAATGTTTAAACATAGCGCAGCGCCGCGCAAACGGGCTGCGCTATAAAAAACAGAAAAATAAAAATTTAAAACCCACAAACGTGGGTTTTATACCAAGCATGAATGTACAATGTAAGGGAATAGCAGGCTGAAAACAACATGGCCACTGAGTAGGGGTTGCTAAGGGGGGAAGCTGAGTGTAAGACATGTAACTAAGCATTAGTAGGCAATCCTATGTAAATGAGTGGTAGGATAGTGAATCGCACTGTCACATAGCAAATGAGCACATTCCCTGGAGTGTAGGAGTAGGATAAGGGGGAGTAACAGAGTAGGAGATAGGTGACATCACAGGGGGGTATGTATGAAAGAAATGAAGCTCATTGGAGCACAGTGGCATGTGAAAGATGTCAGTCACACATCATGGAAAGAGGAGTGTCAACAAGTAGGCATGGGAAAGCCAAGAAATGGAAGGTGTACACTATGGATAACACCAAAGTTTCTTGCTGGGCGTGCATGCTCACGTGTGCTCGCTGGGAGGCGCGAGTAAGATAGAGTGCGCGCGTGTAAGCGTGAGTGTGCGCGTTTAAGGCAGAGTAAGCATGTAGGAGCCTGTTTAAAGACCTGTAAACTTGTTTGCGCTGGTGTGCGCGCATTTTAACCCGAATAAGCAGATTCTAGTCCGTCTAAGCATGTGTGCACGTGTGTTAGCCGCTGTGAGCGTGTTTGCACTTGTATGCTCGTCGCTCCCCCCTGAGGAAACAAAAAGGAAAAAGGAAGTAGAAGAAATAGTAGGAAGCTAGCAGGGAATATTGGCAGAGCTAGCAGGTGAAAACAATCAGAAGCAGGCAATTACACAGGCAGAACAGTAGCCCAGCCCAGCACTAAAAACTCTGCAAACAACAGTGCAGTATGTTTCTCTCAAGAGACATTGCAACAAAGGAGTAAGCTATTAGAAGTGAAAACTGAAAAAGCTTCACTCAGACCAAAAATGCTAGGGGCTGCCATAGCTGTTATAAGGAGACATATGCAACATGCTGAGGGTGGTGACTATGCAAATGCTGCTGGACAACCCACAGTGAGGAGACGGAGAAGAGTGTACAGGCCCAGGGTCACCTACCAGGGGTTACATGAGCTGGAGATAGTGGAGCGCTATAGAGTGGACAGAGACCTCTTACAGCAAATTGTTGAGCTGTGCAGGCCACTCCTTACACACAGAACCAACAGAGGGGAATCCATCCCAGTGGAAACCAAGGTATGTGTTGGCCTAAGAATACTAGCAACTGGTACCTTCCAGAGACCAACTGGTGATATGATGGGGATATCACAGACATCAGCATCCAGGGTACTGCACCAGTTCCTGGATGCCATGTCAGCACATGTCGGTGATCATGTATATTTCCCCAATTCCCATGAGGTATTGGCCAGCAATATGCGTCTCTTCCAGAAAATAGCGGAATACCCTGAGGTAGTGGGTGCAATAGACTGCACACATATACGCATCAAAGCACCAGCTGGTGAGCGGGGTAGGGCCTACATTAACCACAAGGGCTTCCCCTCCATCAACTGCCAGGTCGTGTGTGATGCCCAGGGCATAATAATGAATGTGTGTGCTGGCTGCCCTGGAAGCTACCATGATTCCCATATCTGGCATTTGATGCAGCTGTACCAGACATTTGCCAATGGGGACATCCCACATGGTCACTTAGTGGGGGATGCTGGCTACACACTGGAGCCATGGCTGATGACACCCATCAGAAATGCACACACACCTGAACAAGAATGCCATAATGAGGCACATGCACAAACACGAAATGTAATCGACTGTGTGTTTGGGTTGCTCAAGTCACGGTTCTGGTGCCTGGACACATCTGGTGGAGCCTTACAGTACTCACCAACTACATGTACCCAAATTGTCATGGTATGTGCTATGCTACATAATATGATTCTGCGAAAACAGCTGCAGCAGGACCAGCATAGGGCTGGGCAAAACAGCCCCCCACCATTGCCAAAGCCATCACAGGCACAGCGTGACTCAGAGGAGGAACAACCTGAGCCTGCCCCAGTAGGCAGAAGGAGGCATGCCCAGTGTACCTTGGCCTTGGCAAAGAGGCAACGCATAGCACATACACTGGCTCAGTAGGAACCCTGGAAATGATACCTCTCTCTGACTCACACATATAGTAAAAGGGATGCCTAAGTTGACACAACCTGCTTTCAAACATGTACAGGGAGTGTAGTATGTACATCCAACATAGACAGCCCTGCAGCACCACCTGAGGCATGATTGCCATGTGTTAAGCAATGTAACACCATGTAGTATATGCAAACTTGATTATCCTGACTAACATCCTACCCTCACCAAGCATTATGCCACAATATGAAGACAAGATGATCAATTACAATAATTGGTTTAAGTATTGCTTTTAGTCAAAGGGGATACAATGCCTGTCAGCCTGGGATGACATGCTGAGCAAGACACGATGCTCCACCTGTTATGGATGGCTTGCACCTATCACCCCTGACCTTTTGGATACTGGCAAAGGCTGTTGTTACCCACAGCGTGCCTTGAATAGGTAAGGCTCAAAACACAAACCCACCTCCATAGGTATCACAAGGGATAAGAACCTAGAAGTAATGCTACTCGATGTCAGAAATCTAAACTGCAAAATGCATGCAGTCCAAACTCTCCTCAGCATGGAGAATGTTGATATCTGTTCTGTAACAGAAACCTGGGTCAAGGCTCACAAGAGCACCCTAACACTACCAGGTTACACCTCATACCATGCTTTACAGCCCCAAAACATGGAACAAACTACAAAAGGAGGGTGACTATCAATAATTGTCAAGGATAACCACAACCTCAGGTTGGTGCCACAGCAAGAAGCAGCATGGACTATCCATGGGCAAGTAACAGTGGCTAAAACTGCTCCCAGTTAGTAGCCTGCTACAGACCACCCTCCTAACTCCAGGAACCGCACTTGGCCTACTTCAGAACACATGAAAATATCAAGGTCTCTCCAAATAGCTCCAACACCCTAGGCCAAAGGTTCCTAGAATTCATAAACCAAAATGCTATGGAACAACTTACCACTCCCACAAGAGGGGTAAGCATACTGGATGTGATAATCAGCAACATGGGTACTCTATGCCAAGATGAGAAGTGTATCCCTCACTGGTAAAATCAGACCATAGAGTAATCTCACTGGATATTCACATCCTAACCCCAGTCCCTGGGCAGAAAACCACAGTGAAAAACATGTGTAAAGCAAATGTTGCACTCCTGCAAACTGAGGTGGAATCCATTAAAGGCCTTGTGCCTGTGGAAAATATGGGCCAGACCTCAGAAACCTTTATAACTGCATTCTATGAACACATTCAGGAATGCATGGATTATGCAATCCCAAATAAAACCAAGACCCAATCCCATACATGCAGACATCTGGCCTGGTGGACCCCAGCCATTACCAAACCATGCAAGAGAAGGAGGAAGCTACTACATGATAGAGCAAAACCCAAAAAGGGAAGTAATCACTGATCAGTATTATGGTAAAAAAATATGGCCACACATAAAATCCTCTAAGGCCAGCTACAACATGTTGAATCTGGGAATCTTGAGGCAATGTTACACCTGCCTCATGTACACAGACAACCCCCTCCTCCCCCCAACAAATACAAATATATGTGAGAGATGCAACTATTTAGCCAAACTGGAGGCTGAGCTCTCTGAACTCAGTACTGGCAAAAACAGTCAGGAGGAGAAGGTAACCACACACCACAAACCCAGTCTCACATAGACCTATCACAACTGCAAACCAAACACATAAACACACAAAAACATTCCCAGAGGCTCTAATTAAAACCTACCAAAACAACAGAGGCCTCCAAAGCAGACACCCAAGCAACCACTACCTCAAAACATAACACATGCAACACATAGTTCACAAAGTCAGTGTGCCAAACAGTCACAGCCCTTAAGGCCAAACAACATGCCTGATACACTTGTAATAGGTGACTCCATAGTCAGACACACTGATGTCCCGCTCACCAGACTGAACAAGGAAAAGGTTGCAGTAAGCTGCCTGTTGGGCGCTAGAATCCGCCACATAACACACGCACTCAGGTCACTCCAAAGCAAGTACAAATATGATTCAGTCATTGTCCATGCCGGTGTAAATGACCTGAGACGTACCTCCCTGGACTACATGAAAAGAGACATAGAGGAGCTCTCTGATTATGTAGCTCAGGCTGTTATGACCCTGACCCTGAGCAGCATCTTACCCTCACCAAGAATGATGCCACAGTACAAACACAGAATGATCAGCTTTAACAACTAGCTCAATTACTGGTGTCATTCTAAGGGGATCCAATGTCTGTCTGCTCGGGATGACATGCTTGACAAGCCACGCTGCTTCACAAGGGATGGCTTGCACCTGTCACCCGTGGGCTTCCAGATATTGATCAAGGCTCTTGCCACCTCCATAGTGCCTTTTTTAGGCAAGGCTCAAAAGACAAACCCACCTCCCTAGAAAACACAAGTGGAAAAAAACTAAGGGTAATGCTGCTCAACGCCAGAAGTCTAAACCTCAAGATGCATGCTCTCGAGGCCCACCTCAGTATGGAGAACATCGATGTCTGTGCAGTGATGGAAACCTGGTTAAAGGCTACTGAGAGCACCCCAGCACTACCAGGTTATACCTCATATCATGCTTTTCGGCCCCAAAACTTGGACTGAACCACAAAAGGAGGGGGAGTAGCTATATTCATCAAAGATACCCACACCTCCAGGTTACTGGCAATGCACTAAGCATCGGAGACCATCCACGTGCAACTAAGCGTAGGTAAAACTGCCGTACAGTTTGTAGCATGCTACAGACCACCCTCTCAAACTCAGGAATCCCACTCAGCCTTCCTGAAGACACTGAAGAGTATGAATGTCTCTCCAAATACCATCATATTGGGAGACGTCAACTACCCAAACATAGACTGGGAGCATTACTCAAGCCCCAAAACCATAGCCCAAAGGTTCCTAGAATTCATAAACTCAAATGCAATGGAACAACTAGTCACCACTCCCACAAGAGGAGATAATATACTAGACCTGATCATCACAAACATGGGGACACAATGCTCCACACCGGAAGTATACCAGTCATTGCTGAGATCAGACCATAAATTAATATCACTGGAAATACACATCCCGCCCCCACCCCCTGCCTAAAAGACCACAGTGAAGAATTTCTCAAAAGCTGACTTCACACTTCTTAAGACTGAAGTGGTATCCTTCAAGGCCCCTGGGCCACTGGAAACCACAGACCACACTGCTGAATCCTTTATAAACACTTTCTATGGACATCTTCAAGAATGCATGGATCATGCAATCCCAAATAAAACCAAGACCCATTCCCCCAAAGGCAGGCATCCTGTCTGGTGAACCCCAGCCATTAACAAACTTTACAACAGGAGGAAAAAGCTACTACATGGCAGAGCAAAATCCCTAAAAGGGAAGGCATCTCTGATCAGTACTAGCAAAAAACCATGATCACTCATAAAATCATCCAAGGCCAACTTTGACAGAAAAATCGCAAAGGACACAAAAGACAATCACAAGGCCTTCTTTACTTATGTTAGAAACCTGGGTGGAAACTCCCAGATATGCTCAGAGTTAGTCCAAAACGACACAAAATATACTGAACCCACAGACATTGCCAACATTCTGGCAGACAGGTTCAGTGCAAATTTCTCCCCCCCTCCTCAAAAGGAGAAATATCTATCCCAGCAGAGTGTAGCCTCCCTAACATCTCAGATGCCCAGGTGAGAGCCACCCTCTCCAAAGCTAAAAACACAGCATTAATGAGACCAAACGGTGTCCCGGGTTGCGTGCTACATGAACTCCAAGAGGAACTAAACCTGCACATAAGGCTGCTGTTTAATCTCAGCCTTACTACAGGATACGTACCCAAAGAATGGTGTACAGCAACAGTGGTCCCACTCCACAAAGGAGGTGCTTCTACAGACCCTGGAAATTAATGCCCCATAAGCTTGACGAGCCTGGTCTGCAAAGCTATGGAGAGGATCATTATGAAACTCATAAACAAAGACATTGGGGACCTACAGACACTGGATCCTACCCAATTTGGCTTTGTCAAGGGCAGATCCTGCCTTTTGAACCTGGACGACTTTTTTGAAACAGTCACTAAGGCCATTGATGAGGGTAAGGCAGTTCACACTGCCTACCTTGACCTTGCAAAAGCTTTCATCACAATACCCCACTCGGGCATCATAGACAAGCTCACCAGCTCAAATGTAAACCCATATGTCATAAGATGGGTTGCAAACTGGCTCAAGGACAGAACCCACAAGGTCAGAATTGCTAGAGCCATGTCAGACTCTAAGCCAGTCACAAACGGTATCCCACAGGGCTCTGTCCTGGGACCCCTCTTGTTCGCCATTTATTTTTCCGAGGTGCAAGCAAACATAGGAGGATTGTTGCAGAAAAAGTTTGTAGATGACTGCAAACTGGGTGCCATAATTGTTACTCCAGCGGACACAAGCATCCTTCAGAAAGGCCTCATAGAAACGGATAACAGGTGCCAGAGCCATGGCCTTAAACTGAACGGCAAAAAATGTATAGTCATATCCTTTGGGAAAAACAAGGTATCCACAAATTACCACATAGGTGGTAATCCATTAAGTACGGAAGAAGTAATCAGGGACCTAGGGACACAAGTTGACAGTAACCTCTCATTTGACACTCACATTGCCAAGGTGGCTAGGAAGACCTTCTATATTGGCCACCTTATCATGAAAGCATTCACATCTAGATCAAGAGAGGTCATTGTGCCCTATACTCTTCTCTTATCAGGCCCATAATTGAGTACAATGCCCCATTTGGGATGTACCTTACCCGACACCTGCAGCAGTTAAAAAGACCCCAAAAGTACCTCACCAAGAGGATAAAGGGTCTCAAACATTTGTCATATGCTGCCCAGCTGAAGAAACTCCAGCTCTATTCAGTCGCATACTGCCTACTCAGAGGCGATCTATGCCTGACGTGCAAGGCCATGTCCAATCCGGAATTAATGGACATGCTCCACCTCAGAAAATCCAAATCCATCAGAGCCACGAGAGCGAGAGATTTGAACCTCAACACAGAAATAAATAGGATGTGCTGGAGGGACAGATTCATAACCCAGAGGCTCCCTACACTCTGGAACAGAATCCCAGTCCATGTAGGCAGAGGCCCTCACTGACTCTCTTCAAGAGAAATCTTGACGAGTGGATGGGAGATTGTAGGTTTACACCAGGGGTCATCTCTGTGTCACTACTAGACAGAGGCACAGTAAACAAAACCCTAAATGGGCATAATATTCACATTCCAAGGGGTGGCGAAAGCCACACACACTCTGGCTAGGTTATAAATGCCCTAGGGCAGATAGCCTAGTATGAACCTATGAACCTATGAAGATACAAATTGTACAGGACACTAAGGATAATCACAAGGGTTTCTTAACTGATGGTAGGAACCTTGGTGGAAATTCACAGATATGTTCAGAATTACTCCAAAATTACAAATAATACACCAAACCCACACACATTGCCAACATCCAACCTGACAGGTTCAGTGCAAAATCCCCCCCCCCCACCAAAATGCCAAATATCTATCCCAGCAAAGTGCTGGCCCCCTGACATTGCAGATGCTGATGTAACAGCCAGCATTTCCAAAGCAAAACACACAGCATGAATGGTACCAGATGGTGTCCTGGGCTGCGTCCAGCATGAACTCCAAAAAAACAGAACACCAAATAAAACTACTGCTCAATCTCAGCCTTACCACAGGATATGTACCCAAACAGCAGTGTACAGCAACAGTGGTCCCTCTCCACAAAGGTGGTGCCTGAATGGATACTGCAAACTATCACCCCAGAATCCTGACTAGCTTGGTCTGCAAAGCTATGGAAAGGATCATCATGGACCTCAGAAATAAAGATATTGGGGACCTACAGACACTGGACCCTACCCAGTGTGGTTTTCTTAAGGGCAGATCCTGCCCCTTAAACATGTTTGACTCATTTGAAACAGTCACCAAGGCCATTGATGAGGGGAATGTGGTCCACACAGCCTATCTGGACCTTGCAAAAGCCTTCCATACAATACCCCACTTGTTCATTATAGATAAGCTCACCAGCTTAAATATAAACCCCTATTCAAGTAGATGGGTTGCAAACCAGCTTAAGTACAGAACTGACATGGTCAGAAATGCTGCAGCCATGTCAGACTACAAACCAGCTACAACTGGCATCCCACAAGGCTCAGTCCTGGGACCTCCCTTGTTTGGTATATATTTCCCAGAGGTACAGGCCAACATGGAAGGACTGTGTCTGAACAAGTTTGCAGATGACTACAAACTGGGCACCATATCTGACCCTCCAGCTGACACAAGCATCCTACAAAACAGCCTCATAGAAACAGACAACTGGTGCCAGAGCCATGTCATCAAGCTAAATGCAGAAAAGTGTATAGTCATCCCCTTTGGAAAAACAGTAAGTGTCCACCAATTACCACATAGGTGTTAACCCATTAAGTACTTTAGAAGTAATAAGAGACCTGGGGACACAAGTTGATAGAAATCTTGCATTTGCAACCATGTGGCCGTAGTGGTTAGAGAAACATATCATATACCCACCTAATCATGATGGTATTCACATCTAGATCAGGGGAGGTCACTGTGCCTCTTCAGTCATCCTTCATCAGCCTCACAATTGCGTACAATGGCCCTTGTGGGATGTACCTTAGTAGACACCTCCAGCAACTGGAAAGACCCCAAAAGTACCTCACCAGGAGGATCACAGGGCTCTAACAGATGCCATGTGTTGCCTGATTAAACAAACTGCATCTCCCCATAGTGCCATACTGCCTGCCCAGAGGCGATCTGTGCCTGATGTATAAAGCCATGTCCAAGCTGGAATCAATGCACATGCTGCACCTTGTAAAATCTGAATGCCAGTGAGCTATGCACATGAGAGACCTGAACCTCAGCACTGACATAAATAGGACATGCTGTAGTGATTGATCCATAACCCGGAAGCTCCCTCCACTCTTGAGTAAACTCCCAGTTCAGGTTAGCCAGAGAGTCCCTCATTGACTCTGTTCAAGAGGAATCTTGATGAGTGGATGGGAGATGGTAGATTTACCCTGGGTATCACTTTTATGTCATGGGTAGACAGAGGCACAGTATACTAACCTTGAAAAATGTCATGGCAAACTCCAGTTACAATGTGTGTTGAAGGACAAACACACTGACTAGCATTAGAAATGGCCTAGGGCACATAGCTAGTGTTTGTCAATGTCCACCCAAGTTGTGGAATATACTACTAATGTTGGACAAGCCTGGTTTAAGTAGTACATAGCTGAACAAAATGCAACATGGTCATATTTGCACAACTGGCCCTTATCCAGTCTTGTGTGCTCAGTATGAATATTTAAAGCAGTGATAGGACTGAAACCCAGAATACTGTCCACCACAGTGAAAGTACTGAACCAGTAAACTATATGATATTACAGTGTTTGGTCAGTATGAAAGAATGTTGACAACTGTATGCAAACTATCCCATGGAAACCCTGCAGGCAGAGCATAATCCCTGTTGGGTTCAGACACAAAGCAGTTGGGCAGTAAGAACACAGCATGACTTCCAACACACAACTATAAATGTGAAATATTGTTGAAGTTCACACACAACCACAAATGTGGTGGACCTCAGATCTCAACATATGGAAAGCTCACACTGGGCATGCTCGCACACTTTGATAAATGAGACATATGTCAGGCAACAAGCCATGGAAAGCCTGAACTTGGCATGCTCACACACTTAGGCCATGTCTCAGTATAGCAGTTGGCCACACATATCTGGCATTTGTATGTGTTAAGCCAGGAAACTCCCACAATACAGTAATCTGCCCAGTGCACACAATTAAATGACAACAGAGACATAAGTAATATAGTGGATCCCTCTCATATTCAAACATCTTCCACAAATACACAAGTTGTTCATAGAAACAGGGAAAGCTATGGCAATAAAGACCTGCAAACAGTTGCAACAAATATTGTGCATCTGAAACTTAAACATATGGGAGTAGAGGTCACTACTAGGCTGTTTGCCCTAGGGAATACATAAGCTTAGCCAGAGTGTATTTGGTGTCTGCCTCCCCAGTACAGTAGGCTACTGTGCCTCTGTAAAGTAGGTCACAGAAGGCACCGTTTAAGGCTAGTGTGCTGTGCCTCCGTCAAGCAGGGACACAGTGGAGATCCCAGGGGTTGAATTTGCAATGTCACATCCATGTGGCTGGAGTTTGCTGGAAGAGGGTTGGTGAGGAGTTATAACATTAATTGGGATTCAATTCCAGACTGAGGGGAGCCTTATCTGCAGTGTCTGGACAATTACACTGTCAACACTTGCAAGTGATGATTTTGAGGGATTGAAGTGTCTTGCCAATACTGTTCAGAGATGTCCTCTCTCTGTGCGATATTGCTCTGTAATGTATTAGCTCCCTCCTTCTGTTGTACAGCTTATATATGGCTGGTGTAAACCAGACAGGTCTCCTGTTGTGGAGGAGTCTTGGTTTTATTTGGGATAGCATGACCAATGCAAACCTTCTGGATGCTCATCGAATGCATTTGTCAAGGATTCTGTAGACTGGCCTGTATAATCCTCCAGCATGGGTCCTTTGAAGTATTCCACCCCAGTTTTCACAAGTGCAAATTCTGCTTTTGATAAATACTTTGTTTGCAGTGATTTCCTTGCCTGGGGGTGGGGATGGGATATGGATGTCTAGCGAAAGTTGGTTATGGTCAGATATTAACAATGGTGGTCTACCTCTGGTGTGGAACATAGAGTCCCCATGTTGCTGATGGTCAGGTCCAATATGTATTCCCCCTTGTGGCTGTGGTGATTGGTCCTGCCATAGCACATGGATTCACAAATTGTAGTGGCTGTAGGGTGATGTTGTTGAGGCCTGAGTACTTCCCCCACTCAATATTCCTGTACCTGAAGTTAACCACTGTAATGGTATATGTGAACACCTTCATATCC
Organism: Protopterus annectens; assembly: GCF_019279795.1. Lineage (NCBI taxonomy): Eukaryota > Metazoa > Chordata > Ceratodontiformes > Protopteridae > Protopterus > Protopterus annectens. The sequence continues at coordinate 174,445,871 of NC_056733.1, forward strand.
TACACTGTTCCCAGGGAAGCCAAGTGTGGTTCCTGGATATGGGAGGGGAGGTCTGAACTGGTTGTGTTGTGTGTTACAAGTCCTGTGGTCACGATGCATGGTATAAAACATAACCTGGCAGTGCTGATGTGCACATGTGACCCTGAAGTAGGCGTCTGTTAATGCATATATATGCTATCCTCCATACTGACGGATAGTAATAGATGTACATACCTCTTTCTAAATAATGATGTCAGCACCCTATAAATAATGCAGGAGAAGAAAAGGCCCCCAGTAATTCGAATAGTGTGCTCCGCTAATGTGTCTCTCTCAAGTGTCATAACATAGTTAGATAGGGGTTTGAATCCTGCAAATGTTCAGTGTTTGGGGGGGCAGCGTGTGTGCAATTCTCTTTGAAAGAAATGGCCCTTTTGGCAACTGGAAGAACACACTACATGATGTACATTCCTCTTTTGAAAGACTGATGATGTCAGCACCCTATAAGTATAGCAAGAGAAGGGAAACCTCCCAGTAATGCGAATAGTGCACTCCGCTAATGTGTCTTCTCAAGTGTCGTAACATAGTTAGGTAGGGGTGTGAAACCTGCAACTGCTCAGTGTGTGTTTGGAGGGTGAGTTAGGGTGTGTGCAATTTTCTTGGCAAGAAATGGCCCTTTTGGCAACTGGAAGAACACACTACATGATGTACATTCCTCTTTTGAAAGACTGATGATGTCAGCACCCTATAAGTATAGCAAGAGAAGGGAAACCTCCCAGTAATGCGAATAGTGCACTCCGCTAATGTGTCTTCTCAAGTGTCATAACATAGTTAGGTAGGGGTGTGAAACCTGCAACTGCTCAGTGTGTGTTTGGAGGGTGAGTTAGGGTGTGTGCAATTTTCTTGGCAAGAAATGGCCCTTTTGGCAACTGGAAGAACACACTACATGATGTACATTCCTCTTTTGAAAGACTGATGATGTCAGCACCCTATAAGTATAGTAGGAGAAGAGAAACCTCCCAGTAATGCTAATAGCGCGCTCCGCTAATGTGTCTCTCTCTCAAATGTCATAACATAGTGAGGTAGGGATTTGAATCCTGCAACTGCTCAGTGTGTTTGGGGGGGGTTAGGGTGTGTGCAATTTTCTTGGCAAGAAATGTCCCTTTTGGCAACTGGAAGAACACACTACATGATGTACATTCCTCTTCTGAAAGACTGATGATGTCAGCACCCTATAAGTATAGCAGGAGAAGAGAAACCTCCCAGTAATGCAAACAGTGCGTTCTGCTAATGCGTCTTCCTCCAGTGATATAACATAGTTGGGTAGGGGTTTGAATCCTACAAATGTCATGTGTATTTTTGTCACACAGTTTGTCAATGTGTGGTGGGTGTTGCTTTTATTATTGTATGACATATATTATAGCAGTAATTTCAATGCACACATGAGGTATGTGTGTGTCGCATAGAGATATGTACCTGTGACCTTAAATAGTTCATATGTGTGAAGCCTGCTCATGTTAATACATGGAATTTGCATTACACAACTTTTTCACTGTGGTTTTCTGTGCAGGGGCTGGGGTTGGTATGTGAATATAGTGAGATTACTCTATGGTGTCATCTTACCAGTGAGGGATACACTTCAGGTCTGGAGCATAGAGTCCACATTTGGTGATGATCAGGTGCAGTATGTTTTCCCCTCTTGTGGGAGTGGTAACAAGTTGTTCCATAGCATTTGAGTGTATGGATTCTAGGAACCTTTCGCCTAGGGTGTTGGAGCTACAGTAATGCTCCCAGTCTATGTGTGGGTAGATGCAGCTGGCCAATATAATGTTGTTTGGAGACACCTTCATATATTCATGTGTTCTTAAGTAGGCCAAGTGGGTTACCTGTGTTTAGGAGGGTGGTCTGTAGCAGGCTATGAACTGGAAGGCAGTTTAACCCACTGTTAGTTGCACGTGGATAGTCTGTGATGCTTCATGCTGTGGCAACAACCTGGGGGTGTGGGTATCCTTGACATTTATTGAGACTCACCCTCCTTTCATAGTTAGTTCAGTGTTTTGGGGTTGTCAAGCATGGTATGAGGTGTAACCTGGTAGTGCTAGGGTGCTCTTGGGAGCCTTGAACCTATTTTCTATTACTGCACAGATATCAACATTCTCCATGCTGAGTAGAGTTTGGACTGCATGCATCTTGCGGTTTACATGTCTGACATTGAGTATCATTACTTCCATTTTTTCAGCCTTACCACCAGAATGCAAAGATGTGCAGACATTACACTTTTGTAATTAATAGTGGTGTATAAAAAACTACAATGACAATCACACTGTTAATGCATCAGGCATCCTGGGATATACCCACAATGATATCATTACACAGTACTGTTAACAACATAGGTTCATAGGTTCATACTAGGCTATCTGCCCTAGGGCATTTATAAGCCTAGCCAGAGTGTGTTTGGCTTTCGCTACCCATTTTAAATTAATTTTGCTATGCCCTTTTTCGAGGTTAGTATACTGTGCCTCTGTCTAACAGTGACACAGAAGTGATACCTGGGGTAAACCTACAATCTCCCATCCACTCACCAAGATTCCTCTTGAAGAGAGTCAATGAGGGACTCTGCCTAACCTGGACTGGGACTTTATTCCAGAGTGAAGGGAGCCTCTGGGTTATGAATCTGTGCCTCCAGCATGTTCTATTTATTTCAGTGCTGCGGTTCAAGTCTCTCGAGTGCGTAGCTCGATGGGATTTGGATTTTCTGAGGTGCAGCATGTCCATTAATTCCGGGTTAGACATGGCTTTATACGTCAGGCACAGATCGCCTCTGAGCAGGTGGTATGCCACTGAGTAGAGCTGGAGTTTCTTTAACCGGGCAGCATATGGCATCTGTTTGAGCCCTTTGATCCTCTTAGTGAGGTACTTTTGGGGTCTTTCCAGTTGCTGCAGGTGTCTGGTAAGGTACATCACAAAAGGGGCATTGTACTCAATTATGGGTCTGATGTGGGATGAGTAAAGAGGCACGATGACCTCCCCTGATCTAGATGTGAATCCCTTCATGATTAGGTGGGCTATATAAAATGTTTTTCTAACCACTTTGGCCACATGGTTGTCAAATGAGAGATTGCTATCAACTTGGGTCCCCAGGTCCCTAATTACTTCTTTCATACTTAATAGATTACCACCTATGTGGTAATTTGTGGGCACTTTGTTTTTGCCAAAGGGGATGACTATACACTTTTTGGTGTTTAGCTTGAGGCCATGGCTCTGGCACCAGTTGTCTGTTTCTATGAGGCCCTTTTGGGTGATGCTTGTGTCAGCTGGAGAGTCGATTATGGCACCCAGTTTGCAGTCATCTGCGAACTTGGTCAGCCACAGTCCTTCCGTGTTGGCCTGTACCTCCAAGAAATATATACCGAACAAGAGAGGTCCCAGGACTGAGCCTTGTGGGATGCCACTTGTAACTGGTTTGGAGTCTGACATGGCTCCAGCAATTCTAACCATGTGGGTTCTGTCCTTGAGCCAGTTTGCAACCCATCTAGTGACATAGGGGTTTATATTTAAGCTGGTGAGCTTATCTATAATGCCCGAGTGGGGTATTGTATCAAAGGCTTTTGCGAGGTCCAGGTAGGCTGTGTGGACCACCTTCCCCTCGTCAATGGCCTTGGTGACTGTTTCAAAGAAATCAACCAGGTTTAAGAGGCAGGATCTGCCCTTAACAAAGCCGAACTGGGTAGGATCCAGTGTCTGTAGGTCCCCAATATCTTTATTTATGAGGTCCATGATGATCCTTTCCATAGCTTTGCAGACCAAGCTAGTCAGGCTTATGGGGTGATAGTTTCCAGGATCCATTGAGGCACCACCTTTGTGGAGAGCAACCACTGTTGCTGTACGCCACTCTTTGGGTACATATCCTGTAGTAAGGCTGAGATTGAACAGTAGTTTTTTGTTTGGGTTTAGCTCTTCTTGGAGTTCATGTAGGATGCAGCCCGGGACACCGTCTGGTCCCATTGATGCTGTGTTTTTTGCTTTGGAGAGGGCAGCTCTTACCTGAGCATCTGAGATGTCAGGGGAGCAGCACTCTGCTGGGATAGATATTTGCCCTTTTGGTGGGGAGGGGGGGTTTGCGCTGAACCTGTCAGCTAGGATGTTGGCAATGTCTGTGGGTTTGGTGTATTCTTTGTCAGTTTGGACTAATTCTGAGCATATCTGGGAATTTCCACCCAGGTTCCTAACATAACTAAAGAAAGCCTTGTGATTATCCTTAGTGTCCTCTGCAAGTTTTCTCTCGAAGCTGGCCTTAGACGATTTTATGAGTGCCCATAGTTTTTTACTAATACTGATCAGAGATGCCTTCCCTTTTTGGGATTTTGCTCTATCATGTAGTAGCTTCCTCCTTCTATTGTATAGTTTGTTTATGGCTGGGGTCCACCAGATAGGACGTCTGCCTTTGGAGGATTGGGTCTTGGTTTTATTTGGGATTGCATGATCCATGCATTCCTGAAGGTGTTCATAGAATGCATTTATAAAGTATTCTGTGGTCTGGGCTGTATTTTCCACAGGCCCGGGGGCTTTGAAGGATTACACCTCGTTTTTGAGGAGTGTGAAATTTGCTTTAGAGAAGTTTTTCACTGTGGTTTTCAGGGCAGGGGGTGGAGTCGGGATGTGAATATCCAGTGAGATTAGTTTATGGTCTGATCTTACCAGTGAGGGATACACTTCTGGTCTGGAGCATAGAGTCCCCATGTTGGTGATGATCAGGTCCAGTATGTTTTCTCCTCTTGTGGGAGTGGTAACAAGTTGTTCCATAGCATTTGAATTTATAAATTCTAGGAAACTTTGGGCTAGGGTGTTGGAGCTACAGTAATGCTCCCAGTCTATGTTTGGGTAGTTGAAGTCGCCCAATATAATGTATTTGGAGAGACCTTCATATTTTCCAGTGTTCTCAGAAAGGCCGAGTGGGGTTCCTGGGTTTGGGAGGGTGGTCTGTAGCAGGCTATAAACTGGAAGGCAGTTTTACCCACTGTTAGTTGCACATGGATAGTCTCTGATGCTTCGTGCTGTGCCAACAACCTGGAGGTGTGGGTATCTTTGACGAATATTGATACTCCCCCTCCTTTTGTGGTTCGGTCCAAGTTTTGGGGCCGAAAAGCATGGTATGAGGTATAACCTGGTAGTGCTGGGGTGCTCTCAGGAGCCTTAAACCAGGTTTCTGTTACTGCACAGATATCGATGTTCTCCATGCTAAGGAGAGTTTCGAGTGCGTGCATCTTGAGGTTTAGACTTCTGGCGTTAAGTAGCATTACTCTTAGTTTCTTATCCCTTGTGATACCTATGGAGGTGGGTTTGTTTTTTGAGCCTTGCCTAAAAAGGGCATTATGGGGGTAGCAAGACCCTTTGCCAATATCCGAAAGCCCAGGGGTGACAGGTGCAAGCCATCCCTAGCGAAGCATCATGGCTTGTCGAGCATGTCATCCCAGGCTGACAGGCATTGGATCCCCTTTGAGTGACACCAATACTTAAGCCAATTGTTGAAATTGATCATCTTGTCTTCATATTGTGGCATCATTCTTGGTGAGCGCAAGATGCTACTCAAGGTCAGGGTCATACCGGCCTGGGCTACATGCTCAGAGAGCTCCTCTATGTCTCTTTTCATGTAGTCCAGGGAGGTATGTCTCAGGTCATTCACACCAGCATGGACAATGATTGAGTCATATTTGTACTTGCCTTGGAGTGACCTGAGTGCTTGTGTTATGTGGCGGATCCTAGCACCCGACAGGCAGCTCACAGTGACCTTCTCCTTGTTCAGCCTGGTGAGCGGGACGTCAGTGTGCCTGATGACAGAGTCACCTATTACAAGTGTATCAGGTGTGTTGTTTAGCCTTAAGGGCTGTGACTGTTCGGCACACTGGCTTTGTGAGCTATGTGTTGCACGTGTTTTGTTTTGGGGTAGCGGTTGCTTGGGTGTCTGCTTTGGAGGTCTCTGCTGCTTAGGCAGATTTTTATTTAGAGCCTCCAAGTATGTTTTTGTGTGTTTATGTGTTTGGTTTGCTGTCGTGGTAGGTCTATGTGAGACTGGAATTGTAGTGAGTGTGGTTTCCTTCTCCTCCTGACTGGTTTCGCCAATACTGAGTTGAGAGAGCTTAGCCTCCAGTATGGCTATATGGTTGCATCTCTCACATGTGTTGGAATTTGTTGGGAGGAGGAGAGGGTTGTCTGTGTAGATGAGGCAGTTGTAACATTGCCTCAAGATTACCAGATTCACCAGCTGGACCGGAGACGAGATTGACAACTGACCTTTGGACATGCTAGAATAGTATTGGGAATTCCTTTATAGGTTCATAGGTTCATACTAGGCTATCTGCCCAAGGGCATTTACAAGCCTAGCCCATAGTTTTGTGGCTTACGCCACCCCTTTAGTATGGGGAACTATACCCATTATTTTGCTGTGCCTCTGTTGAGCAGTGACACTGAGGTAATCCCTGGGGTATATCTGCGATCTCCCATCCATTGGTCAAGATTTCTCTTGAACAAGGCCAGCGAGGTGCTCTGCCTCACATATACCGGGATTTTATTCCACAGCATAGGGAGTCTTTGGGTGATGAATCTATCCCTCCAGCACATCCTATTAATAGGCGTGTCGAGGTTTAAGTCTCCCGCCCTTGTGGCTCTGACGGATCTAGATTTTTTGAGGTGAAGCATATTCATCAAATCTGGGTTTGACATGGCCTTGTATGTTAGGCAAAGGTCACCTCTGAGCAAGCGGTGGCGACTGAATAGAGCTGGAGTTCTTTCAGTCGGGCAGCATAGGACAGATGTTTGAGACCCTTTATCCTTTTGGTGAGGAACTTTTGTGGCCTCTCCAGCTGCTGCAAGTGTCGGGTCAGATACATTCGAATGGGGCATTGTACTCAATCATTGGTCTCATGAGTGATGAGTATAGGGAGACTATGACCTCCCTTGATCTAGATGAGAATCCCTTCATGATAAGGTGGGCAATGTAGAAGGTCTTCCTAACTACATTAGCTACATGGGTGTCGAATGACAGACTACTATCAACCTGGGTCCCCAGGTCCCTGATAACTTCTTCTGTGCTCAGTGGATTGCCACCTATTTGGTAGCTAGGGTAACCTTGTTTTTCCGAAGGGTATGACTATGCATTTTTGACATTTAAGTTTAGGCCATGGCACTGGCACCAGTTATCCGTTTCTGTGAGACCCTTCTGAAGGATATCTGTGTCAGATGTGCTTTCTACTATGGCCCAGTTTGCAGTCATCTGCAAACTTTGTCAGCCATAACCCTCCTGTGTTTGCTTGTACTTGGAAAAGTAGATGCCAAACAAGAGTGGGCCCAGGACTGAGCCCTGTGGTACACCACTTGTGACAGGCTTTGAGTCTGACATGGCGCCAGCAACTCTGACCCTGTGGGTTCTGTCACTCAGCCAGTTTGCAACCCATCTTGTGATGTATGGGTTAACATTTAAGCTGATGAGTTTTTCAATGATACCCGAGTGGGGTATTGTATCAAGGCCTTCGCCAGATCGAGGTAGGCTGTATGGACTGCCTTTCCCTCATCAATGGCTTTGGTGACTGTTTGAAAAGTCAACCAAGTTTAGAAGGCATGATCTGCCTTTGACAAAGCCAAACTGGGATGGATCCAAAGTCTGCAAATTCCCTATGTCTTTATTTATGAGGTCCATTATGATCCTCTCCATGGCTTTGCAGATAAGGCTTGTCAAGCTAATGGGCGGTAATTTCCAGGGTCGGTGGAGGCACCGCCTTTGTGAAGTGGGACCACAGTTGCAGTGCGCCACTCCTGGGTGCGTATCCAGAGGTAAGACTATGATTAAACAGCTGTCCTAGCTGTGGGTTTAATTCCTCGTTGAGTTTGTGGAGCACACAGCCAGAGCCATCAGGTCCCATGGATGCTGTGTTTTTGCTTTGGAGAGAGCAGTTCTCACTTGGGCATTGGAGATGTTTGGGGGCTGCAATCGCTTGGTATAGATATCTCTCCTTTTGGGGAGGGGGAGAAGTTTGCACTGAACCTGTCAGCCAGTATGTTGGCAATGTCTGTAGGATCAGTAATCTTCACATCATTTTGAACTAGTTCTGAGCATATCTGGGAGTTTCCTCCCAGGTTTCTAACATAGCTAAAGAAGGCCTTATGATTGTCTTTTGAGTCTTTAGCTATTTTTCTCTCAAAATTTGCTTTGGATGATTTTATGAGAGCTCTTAGTTTTTACTTATAGTGATCAAGGGTGTCTTACCTTTTAAGGATTTTGCTCTATCTTGTAGTAGCTTCCTCCTTTTGTTGTAGAGTTTGTTTATGGCTGGGGTCCACCAGACTGGATGCTTGCCTTTGGTACAAAGAGTCTTTGTTTTGCTTGGGATTGCCTTATCCATGCAGTCCTGCAGGTGCTGGTAGAAGGCATTTGTAAGTGATTCAGCGGCTTGAGTACTGTTTTCCGCGCTCGGGGCCTTACAGGAGACCACACTAGTCTTTAGAAGTGTGAAGTCGGCTTTAAAAGTTCTTTACTGTGGTCTTTTTATTTCAGGTGGGGTGGGATGAGGACCTCCAGCGAGATTAGTTTGTGATCTGATCTCACCAGTGAGGGGTATACTTCTGGTGTTGAACATTGTGCTCCCATGTTCGTGATGATGAGATCAAGTATGTTTTCTCCTCTTGTGGGGATGGTGACTAGTTGTTCCATGGCATTTGAGTTTATGAATTCCAGGAACTTTTGGGCTAGGGTGTTTGGGCTTGAGTAGTGTTCCCAGTCTATATTAGGGTAATTGAAGTCACCTAGTATGATGGTGTTTGGTGATACATTTATCCCTCTAGTGTTTTCAGGAAGGCCATGTGAGGTTCCTGAGTTTGTGAGGGTGGCCTGTAACATGCTACAATTTGCAGAGCAGTCTTGCCTATGGTTAATTGCACCTGGATGGTCTCCGATGCATCGTGCGTTGCCACCAGTCTTGAGGTGTGGTTGTCTTTGATGAATATGGATACCCCCCCTCCTTTCTTGGTATTGTACGGATTTTGGGGCGGAACGCATGATAAGAGGTAAAACCTGATAGTGCTGGGGTGCTCTCAGGAGCCTTGAACCAGGTTTCTGTCACTGCACAGACATCGATGTTCTCCATACTGAGAAGGGCCTCGAGTGCGTGCATTTTGAGATTTAGACTTCTGGCATTGAGCAGCATTACCCTTAGTTTTTTCCTTTTTGTGTTCTAGGGTGGTAGGTTTAGAATTTGAGCCTTGCCTAAAAAGGCACTATGGGGTGGCAGAGCCTTTGCCAATATCCGAATCCCAGGGTGACAGGTGCAAGCCGTCCCTTGAAGCAGTGTGGCTTGTCCAGCATGTCATCCCAGGCAGACAGACATTGGATCCCCTTTGAATGACACCAGAGTTTAAGCCAATTGTTAAAGCTGATCATCTTATCTCTGTATTGTGGCATCATTCTTGGTGAAGGTAGGATACTGCTCAAGGTCAGGGTCATACCTGCCTGGGCTACATAATCAGAGAGCTCCTCAATGTCTTTTTTCATGTAGTCCAAGGAGGTACGTCTCAGGTCGTTTACACCAGCGTGGACAATGACTGAGTCGTATTTGTACCTGCTGTTGAGAGACCTGAGTGCTTGCGTTATGTGGCGGATTCTAGCGCCCGACAGTCAGCTTACTGTGACCTTCTCCTTACTCAGTCTGGTGAGCGGGACGTCAGTGTGTCTGACTATGGAGTCACCAATGACTAGTGTGTCTGGCATTGTGTTTGGCCTTAAGGGCTGTGACTGTTTGACACTCTGACTGTGAGGTCTATGTGTTGCAGGTGTTGTGTTCTGAGGTGGTGGTTGTTTGGGTGTCTGCTTTGGTGGCCTCTGCTGTTTTGGTAGATTTTTGATCAGAGCCGCCGAGTATGTCTTTGTGTGTTTATGTGTATGATTTGAGGTTGTGATGGTACTATGTGAGACTGGGTCTATAGTGTGTGTGGTAACCTTCTCCTCCTGACTGGTCTTGCCAGTCCTATGTTGAGAGAGCTCAGCCTCCAGTTTGGCTGTATAGTTGCATCTCTCGCATGTATTTGTGTTTTGAAAAAAAGGGCCAATGGGGAATGAGGTACTCAAGGGGAGTTTGTGAGAGTGTAGTGCTTTTAATATTTTAGTGCTTATATAATTGCTTTAGTGAGCAAGTGCCAGGTAACTTAAATGCAATGTGTTACAGGTAACTTAAATGCAAAAACGACAAACAGTAACTTTCTTTCAAGTGAAACATGATAATATTACTACAGTTCTATGTAGTCACCCTGTGCATCAGCACCATGTTGTCCTGTTCCTGCATCAATGTGACAGATTGCAGGAGGTGGCACAGTTTCATCATATGCACAGGGTGTGTACTTGGTATGCCTGAGTCTGCCACTGATACATCCAATCGACATGTATGTGTGTGTGTGTTAGTGAGGGACAACAGTACAACATGGGGCAATGTTGATGCTGTGTGTGTGTGTATGTGTTAGCCCTAGGTGTTAGCATTATGCATGTGTATATGCATGCACACAGTTCCACCTCATGGCTGCCATATACGGGTGTTTGTGGACAGCCACAGACTGTACCTGCCAGGTCATACAGATCACTGTCTCTGGCCACGGACACGGTATCTGTGCCTGGCAGGGGTGCTATGGACAGTATCAGGTACTAAGCCAGACTGGGTACTGTCATCAGAAGCAGTTGGTTGATGACTGGACACATGTCCCTGCTGGGACTGTCCAGAGCCACGTGCATGTGGTCTCCTAGGGTGGTCTGATGACAGCACAGACCCAGCATTGCTGGGGCTGGTACTGGCACTATGGGAGCAGCTGCGGGTTTGCTGTCATCCGCACGACTGCCAGCTGCTGATGTTGCTGGCATATGTCCACGTCAACGCCTCAACCGTCCTGCATTGCCTTGGCTCATGGCCATGTAGTTGTGGAACAGATCTTATATGTCCCCCCAACGTCTGTCAATGACAGTACGGATGGCAGCCGCAACATCACGCATAGTGTCATTCATAGCAGTGTGATGTGCTCTAAGCTCCCTCAGACCCTGTCTGGTGTACCGTTCCATACATGCCTGTGCCTGCATTACAGCCCGGAACATAGCTGAGGTTGAAAGACCTCTGTGGGCATGTCTGACAGGGGCAGTACGACCATGAATGCTCCCACGAGAACCCCTCAACATCTGCCTGCATGGTACCATGTCAGGACTCTGGCCATGGCTGTTGTGAGGGATGCATGTGCCACTGATACCACATTACCCTGGTCAATGCCCACTGTATGCTGTTCCTCAGCTAAGGACATTGGTGACAATGGATGTATCTGCAGGATGACTGTACGCATTGATGGGGTTGACTGCTGTGTACTGTCGATTGGCTGACCAACAACAGACCCAGACACACCTCCCTGTGCCATTACACATGTATCATCATTATCACTATCCCCAGCAGTGGCTTCAGGTTCCCTGCTGCACACCACCAGAGCAACACCAGAACCTGTGAGAGGAAGACAGGAAACACAGTTTACAATGTGTACACAATGTTACCACAGATGCACACGGGCACATGCACACATGGGCACATGCACACATGGGCACATGCACACAAGCACACATGCACACATGTGCACATGCACACATGCACACATGCACACATGGGCACATGCACACATGGGCACATGTACACATGCACACATGCACACATGCACACTCCTCAGTACATGAGATACAAACACACCTGCAATCCAAAACATAACAATACTGTTTGAGGGTATTATTACTATTATTATCATTAGTATTAAAAGTATTATTACACACTCACCAGCATGGATTGGCTGCCTTGCTGTTACTCCAGAGCAGACCTCCCAACTGTTCCGAATTACTCGGATTTTACCGAGTTTTGGGGTCCAAATGAAGGGGTGCCACGATTCCCGAGTGGCACCCCTTCATTTCCGATTTTTTTCTTTTGCTTTTCTAATTTTTTTAAAATATCCCTCTGTCGGAGCTGACGTCATCACGTGCGCAATGACATCAGCGCCGTCAGGCTACCAGCCAGTCGGAATTGAGCTCAAGGAGCTTACATCATCATTTCCGGCTGGCTGGCAGTTAAGTTTATGGTGGGAATTTCAAGCCGCGATTCCGTGAAGCTGGGATTAATGGCAGGCAGAGGCTGCGACAGACAGAGCCGGGAATGGATTAATGGCAGCAGCCAGCAGCAACAGCAGCATGGGCAACACAGACACAGAAGAGGGCCGGGGAATGGATACAGACTGCGGGGAAAATGCGTGTATAACTTTTGCAGAGTCCGGCGTCCACATCTCCAGGTAAGAACATTCATTGTTCTTCAATTTCTTCGGCTTCTCTCTATTATTTTAAATGCTGGCTGGGCATTACCATTTTACCTGCTACTACTACTATTGGGCCGCTGACTGGGCATTACCCTTTTAGCTGCTACTGTTGAGCTGCTCGGTTTGCTCTTTGGTTGGTTGTTTTATCTCCTGAGCTGGCTGTTCTTTAAGTTTTGAGCTGTATGTGTGTGTGTTTTTAAATGCTCGATTTATTTGCTGCTGCCGTGAACATGTTTAATTTATCTGCCGAGTTGGGCTGGGCTGGCCATTATTTCTTTATTCTGAATCTGAGCTAGCTATGTGTTTTTAATTATCTGCTGAATTAGGGCTGTGTTTTCAAATGCTCGCAAAGTTGCAATTTATTTGCCGAGTTAGAGCTGGCCGTTATTTCTTTATTCTGAGCTGTGTGTTTTTAAAGCAGGAAAGGGCTGTGGCTGTTCTTTCAATTATGAGTTGTGTGTGTTTAAATTCTCTATTTATCTGCTGCTACCGTGAGCTTGTTTAATTTATCTGCCGAGTAATATTCAGGAACTGCCTTTTGAACTCTTCATAAACTGCTGATGCATTTGATGTGTTTCAACCCGATAAATGTTTAGTTTTTATTTTAGAATGACTCAAGTAGACCTATGCCAGTTAATTCTGTCTTTACTTATTATGGATAATACATGTTTCTTCTCTAATGTTGGTAACTCATGATCTACTGATGTGAAGTCATATGACAAACCAGCAAATTTACTTTTGCTGTTAGTGTGTATAGATGTAAAGTACAGTGTTTGATTTTTCATAAATTTATCTCCTGTTTTCTTTCTAAAATACTGATGATATTCATTCTTGGCTACCATTGCTATTTATTTATTTTTTTACAGTGTTACTTTAACTATTTTTTATGAACTGAGGTTTGCAGTTGCATTTCTGTTTGTTCGTTGCACTTATTTGTGTTTTCTTTTGATATCACAGTTAGACTTTACAATTCAGAGCTCGCTCTACTAGCAATTTAACCTTCAAGGGCAACCAGCACTTTATTTGTAGATGAAACAGTGAAATCTAAAGCTGTTTGCTAGCAGCAGTCTCCATTAGTTACAGAGCTCTTTAATGTGGAATTATTTAGATGACTTACTTCTGCAGAGATTGTGTAAATTTATTGATACTGGTGGATTGTAGAAGCTTAAGTAAACTCTTATGATGGAAATGCTCTGAATTGAGCAGTTTTGTCATTATTGGTTAATGCATTTTGTCTCAGTTTACTGGAAAAATGTTAACAATAAATGTAAAATGCGCTTTAAGAACTGTGCTGTATTGTACAAGGAATATAATATAATTTAATACAGTCAGGAAGGTGTATCACAGAAAATGTTTGGTGTGCAAACTGCAAAGGGCCTATGATTTGAAAACAGCCCAAAGGTAATCTTTCTCTGCCACTGGTCAGATGCATTTTCTTTGAATGCGGGTTTCAATGCTGTTTCAGTGAATGTGAGTTTCAAGGGCAGAGAAGCTTTAATGCAAAGTCTGTTTTCACTGAGACTTGTGTTGCTTTGTTTGGCAAATTTCTGACTATCTGAATAATCATTGTAAAAGTAAAGCGGACACTATGTACATTAAGACCGTCTGTGTTAGCTCAACAGGTAGTATACCTGCTTTTGATGCAGAAGGCTGTGGGTTCTACTCTCGTAGTATGCAGATGGATTGCTGATAATATGAACCTGTTATCAGTTTGCCATCCATTCCCTATTGCAATATTACTAGTAGCTTATTTTTTTTTAATGTAACACAGGCAATGTATTCTTCAAGGTCCACAGGCACTTTATTTGTAGATGAAACAATAAAATATAAAGTTGTTTGCTAGAAGCAACCTCTTCGTTAGTTCAGATCTCTCTAATGTGGAATTGTTTGAGTTTTGCATTTACTTTAAATGTGGGTTTCAGTGCTATTTCAATGAATGTGAGTTCAAGGGCAAAGACGTTTTAATGCTAAGTCTATTTTCATTGTGAGACTGCATTGGTTGGTTTAGCAGATGTCTTTGTGTTTATGCTATAAAATGTAAAACAAATAAGTTTCAAATGAAATCCAAATAATCACTGTAGAAGTAAAGCAGTGTGCACATTACAGTGTTTATGGTAAATGGGGTGAAATAAAGTAATGGGACATTGGAATCACAACCGGGCCATATTTTGGTTATTTGTTCTTCAGTTTGTGTTTAAAAGCTGATATCCCACAATTCCATTGGAGTGGGCGGGATTACATAATTATGTATGTAAATTTTATGTTAATAATTGTACAGATTTGTACCTATTTTTCATGGGCCTTTGCCCAGATTTTTGATGTTTCCAGGTTGAGAGGTATGCTCCAGAGGGACCTGCACAAATAAGACAGTTATTGTCAGTGGGCACAACTGTGCCATTGATACTGTGAGTATGATACAGTACAGTAGTACAACAGTTGGCTTTCACAGGTGTACTGCTGATATTGAGAATATAAATCTTGCACAATAATGTCCAGGATAACAGCTACAAACACAGTACACATCTCACACATGCATAAGCTACCAGTGCAGAGAACAGTCAACTACAGATATGGCATGTTACCTGCACACTCCATGTCCACATGCTGGGTGGCTCCAGCCTCCATCATTACACATGTCTGTGGATGTTGTTGCTGTTGGGCTGGAGCCACAACACTTAGGAGGAGCTCCTCCAGTCTGGTGAGGGGGGGGGTATATAGGTGCCCCACCACCTGTGGCAAGCTGTTGCCTGTGGATATCAGATGCACACTGAAGGACATTTCTAATTAAATCACTGCAGTGATGGCGTACCTGCTCATATGTCCGGTTATGCATGTCTATGTCATTTATCCGATGGACAAGGTCTTGCCACAGTGCAGCCCTCTCCTGCTGGTTCTGGCTGGTCCTGAAAAAGAGTCTTGAAAAATCCCGCACCAGACTCTGGTGTATCTCCTCATCCTCTGCTACCGAATAGCAGGGGTTGCGCTGATGCACCATCGCCCTGGAAGGAAAAGGAAAATATGTGAGCAAGTAACATGGCACACATAATACTCTACTGTACTGATATCACTGAACTGCCATATATAGCATCTGTCTGTCTATCAGCGGATACACATGTAAATTATCACATATCAGTGCTCAGCCAACAACTGTGTGACAGTGCCTGCCACACTCCTTACAACAAACTAGTATACACCAGCACTCAGCACACTGTTTGAGGTCCAATGCACAACCTCACACTGGGGGTATGTATTAAGGTAATGGATGGGGAATACTGTCATCCCATGCAATGCATGCAATGCACAGTTACAATTTCAATGGTAATGCACCCTAGTCTTTGCAGCCATACCCCTACCTACACCGCAGTCATATACACGGAACCACAGCACAACATATGGCAATGTAGTATGTTTGTATCCCAATAACTGACACATCTTTCTCTGGCCTCACACCAAGGACACACACTACCATGACAGACACAATGTCATGCTGAGCAATCACACCATTACAGACCTTGCACACAGTCAGTGGCACACTCATTCCACCTCACATAGTTGGTATTGCAATGAGTACATGTGTGTGTGCATTGTGTCATAGGTAGGTAGTATGCTATTGGCCCTGTGCCTATGGCAGCATACTGTTAGCAACCTTCAACTACATATGTATGTCCAGCCTTCACTAACAGTTGCAGTATGTCCCTTGCCCTATGCACATCTTCATATAAATATAGATACAGACTGCTAACACATATGGAGGGTTCACAGTATGTAGATTATTAGCTTATGTACTTTACATTACCTTTGTTTCTGACTGCTGTTTTGGATGGCTTGCTGCTGGCTGGCTTGCTGATGGTTTTTCCTTTTTATTATTTTTTTTTTGGTCTCTCTCTCTGTCTCTCTCTCTCTGTCTCTGTCTCTGTCTCTTCTCTGTCTCTCTCTCTCGCTCTCTCTCTCTCTCTGTCTCTCTCTCTCCCTCCAGTTGCTGCAATGATATTATTGCATGTGTGGACTGGGAGTACAGGCTGCTTTTGTAGGTATCTGCACATGTGCATGTGATGGCCTCTGCACCAATTGCTAGCCAGTATTTACTAATTGCATGCAGCCTGCTGTGTGGTAATTGCAGTTCTCACTGTGATTTCAGGACAGTGCTATAAAATGTTAGGTTAGGTAGGTGTAGCCCTTTCAGTTTTTCAAGGTGGGGACCATGCTGGTTTGCTGTGGACACTGTTCTGTGAGTGTAAAGGTTGGTATGTCTCTCATATCTATGGCTGTGTTGTAGGCACTGAAATGCATGTTGTACTGAAACCTGACTGTTGCTTCTTCCAGTTCATTCTTCTCAGTGTGTATGTTAACTGACACCTAATAATACTAATACTGTTTACATGGGAGTATGTGCTTTCCTGTGGGACTTGTGGATTAACTGGTATACAATAGTAGCTCTTGCAATTTGTTGCTATGGCTTCACTATTTAACCTTTACATTCACTCCTTGAAGGCCTGCTAAGTGTCTTTACTGGAATGTGTTGCTATGGCTTTCCTATTTTCCATTTACATTCACTCCTTGTAATGCATGATATATTTCTTTCAGCAGCAATTCCTTATATGTTTGGTGTGGTTTGGTGGTACTGCATGCAGTCTGGTAAGACCAAGGTGTGGGGTTTGACACCTACAAGGGTATCTTATTTTGCTGCTGAGCAGTAGTGGGTTCTTGTACTTTGTACTAACAGTTATGAATATCAGGCACATGCAGTGCTTGTAAACAGCTATATTGTCCTTATTTTATTAGATGGCTACATCCTTTGATATTTCTGAGTTGTACTCCTACATGAGGGTGTGCTTGTGGAAGCAATTGTACAGCTATTCATAAAGTGTGTGACAGCAGACAGAATGATGTGCCTGTGAGTTTCCGACACTTGCAGGCCTCAGATACTCTCAGGTGTATATTTTAGCAGCCTCAGGGAATGGTACATATCAGTGGGATACACCCGTGATATATTTCAGATATTCTGCAGTTGTGACTGTGGGGTATTTTCAGCATATGTATTACTACACCATTTCTGACATGCAAGTAGTGCGTACTTTAACTAATTGAGAGTTACCATTACGTGGGATTCCACACCTTTCTGCCTACTGTTAGTACATTTCACAGGGAGTCAGTGGGGCACAGTTAACATTTGTTTGCAAATCAGGAACATCCCTGTAAATCAGTCACAGTTGCGAGGTCTGGCCTCTTACCTATTCAAATATGGTGGTGTTTATCCTGCTCTGATAGTGTGTGTGGTTTGCAAGGTGTTACTGTCACATTATTACCTACTAGCATGGCTGTTTCTCTTATCACACTAATGTAAAGCAATTCCACCAAAATTGCCAGTAAAGATACAAGAAAAGCTTTGTGTAATAGCCTTCCTATATTCCCTTTACATTCAGTCCTACTATTTCATGATATATTGCTTTCAGCACAAAGTTCTTATATATCAGTCATGGTTTAGTGGTAAGTCATACAGACTAGTGTTTCCAAGGTCCTGGGTTTGAGACTGACAGAGGAATTTTATTTTGCTGCTGAGCAGACTACAGGCCTTGTCATTCAGAGTGACTAAGGCACTTTTAAGCAGTTGTAAGCGGGTTAGCGCTGGTTTGCGCGGTGCTCACACATGCGCACTGTCACTTAGCTTTGCGCACAGACGCTTAGCTAAGCGCACACAAGTGCACATCCGCTGACTACTGCTTAAAAGTGCTTACTCTCGTGCACACCCGCGCTAATTTCTTTGAAAGAAAAGAAAATGGGGAGATAGGAAAGTGGTGAAAAAGGGGACACAAAGAGGGTAGGACAGTAGAAAAACAAGCTCGGGATTTGCAGGAAGGATGTAGGAAAGGCCCATAGCTGCCCATTTCTTTATCAGCAACAGCTGTGCATATGTGTGTAATTTGCTGTGAAATTTGAAACCTTCCACCCCTGAGAGAGGGGTGAGGACAACAAAATATGTTGTACAGCCAATTGTAATTACCAGTTGACATGTCCAGCAGACATGTCTGCAAAATGGGCAGCTATGTATGGGGCGTAATCTTTTTGTGGGAACAGAGTGCCCTTTTTTTATTTTTTTTTTCAGGTGAGAGTGGAATGTGAGGTACAGGAAGTAGGTATATTTGGGGAGGTAGGTTGGGGAGGTTAACAGACAAGACAAACAAGATGCATACAGGGGTGGAGTATGACACATGTGGGGGGTGAACACAATTGACGGGGACGGTTGTTTGGATATCGCGAGCCCATGAGCCCACAGATGGCAACAGTGGAACTGAGATCCCCACCCATGGGCAGTTGCCTCTGCGCCTTCACTGCCCAGAATGGGGCTGTGCTGGGAGCTGTGTAGGATGGGCAGGCACACCCGTGAGTTGCGCCACCTGTGCCTCAAGCTGGTGTAGGGGTTCAAGCACAGAATGCCTGATCTCGCTACGCACCACAGACCGGACACTTTGGAGGGTGAGTGGACGTTCTCCTCTGGCCATGCTTGCAGAGGGGGGACGAGCCCCATCCCCTGCAGTGCTTCCACCCGAAGGTGGCACAGGGCCACCGGAGGAGGTTCCGGCCTGGGTACTAGTGCCAGGTGCACTTGCCAGCTGAGGTGGGAGAGGTGGGTCCGCTGGAACCCACCTTCCCTGTTGTCCTATGTTTAGCAATATGTTATGACATTTTGGGTTAGTAACAAACAATACTATTCAAAATTAGTTGTAACAGCATGCATCAGTATTCCCATTAACCAAACACCCATGAATTCCAAACATTGAACAGCAAGCATAACACATGCATATTTTGAACAACAGTACACAATCCAACAGCATGCAGGGTTGATTGATGACAACAGGCCATCAGGTTTGGATATGTGAACAGGGCACATGCATCAACATACATGCAAATATGTATGAACCAACAGGACAAATTTCCATGGGAATTAATTGTGAATACACATACCCAGTTTGGTGTGGAATGGCATCATTTGTGAAAATAGGGTAGGGTGAAGAAATATTTCATTAACAACTTCAACTACCTATACATATGCTGTACATTTCTAGTAGCTGCAGATATATATATATATATATACCCTACAGGTCTTAGTACAGTTTCCTATATGTAACCTTAGGAATGTTGGTGATGGGAATGTTACTGCTACATTAATATACATTGCATTTTTATTCATACACGTTCATATCTGGCTGTGTTCAGGTACAGCATCCTGCTACATTTGATTTATATGGCTCTACACAACTGTGGATGTTCAGTATTTCATACAACCATACTATCTCCATATTGCAAGGGTACAACAACATATCCAAATTGTGGGACAGACACATTCCAGCTTCAGTACTTTATTACAAACATTTCACTCTTTGGTTGTGGCTGTCTCATTCATTTCATTATGTACTGACTGCAGCATAACTTTATTCAAGACTTATTACAGCTTTCTTGGTCGATTCATACCTCTTTCTCACACTCTCACTTGTTTTATTTTTACAATTCAAGATGGTACTTAATTCTAGGTGTTATTAACATTTCTTACTTGGTTACAACAATCCTTTCCAACAGACTCACTTGTTTCACATGGCAGATTTTAAAAGGGGATGTATTTGACACATGTCTATCGTGTTTAGCTTGTTTACCAGTAATTTTCAGGCTGAAGCAAGTTATCTGATATTACAATACAGGTGGAAAATCTTTATTTCAGACTTGTTTAATTTTTATTTCTGGATTACAGGCTGCATCACTTATCTAATCATACAGTACTAGCAAAATCTTTCTTCTAGTGTTATTTGAACTTTATTAATATGTCACACCACTGAACTATTTTACAAGCTGTCTCACTTATATTCTATAACAATTGCAGCAAAATAATTACTAACCTGCCTGGTGGCGCAACCGCACCAGCCTGTCATCATAGGCTTGCCGATTCACGGAACGCACACCTGCAGCTGTAATATAAATGAAGTAATATTGGAACATACATCTCCATAATATCAGCTAGGATAATTTCTTACATACTTAATTACATGGATACTTACTCAGTAGTGGGGCATTGGGTATTTGCCGGGCCTCCTGGATCCAGTGGTTCAGTTGGTCCTGCTTTTGTCTCTTCAGGTCCGCATGGTGGTGACAGACCTGTTCACCAGTCCTTGGTATGCCTGTGGCACTGGTGAGATCATGTGCCAACTGGTTCCACGTCTCTGCCTTGTACGCACCCCAGAGAACCTGGCCCTGCATGAGTTGAGCCTCATGGTCGTGGACT
The DNA here is from genome assembly GCF_019279795.1 of Protopterus annectens. Classification (NCBI taxonomy): domain Eukaryota; kingdom Metazoa; phylum Chordata; order Ceratodontiformes; family Protopteridae; genus Protopterus; species Protopterus annectens. The sequence goes on from NC_056733.1 coordinate 174,466,482, forward strand.
AGGAGCCAAACCATATATTTGGACTCCTCAACACCCCACCTCTGTGCTCGGAAGCGACTGCCCTCTCCTACACCTGCCATCCTGACTGCAAATAGGTTCCACAATCAGTTATTCTGTGTATTCCCGCCTATGGGGCTTATATATGCCGTTTTTCCCGCACTTATCTGGGACTGGCCAGTTTGGAAATGTATCAGCTTAAGAAAACCTACTTTGTCATGCTTCTATTTCCATTCATTCATATATATATGCTAATACTGCATTTTGCAGTACAACTGTCATGGCTTAGTGGTTCAGTACTTTGACTATGATGCACAGTATCCTGGGTTCGAGCCTGGGTATTGCTTTTTTTATTTTACTACTGTCTAGACAGGCTAGGAGGTGTGTCTGTGTAAAGGCAGCTTTGATGCAGCTTGCTCAACGTTGCCCGCCAGTAAGCCGGTTGGCTCGCTGCGCAGCTCCACGCAAACGGGTTATGCTGGTTAACACGTTATTTGGCTATGAGCACACATATTACGCTGTGTGAAATGTTGCTCAACTACGGGCACACAGTTTCAGCGTGTTGAAGCGCTGCTCAACTCCGGGCACTCATATTACACCTGTTAAACCACTGCTCACCTGCGGGCAGTCATACTCAGCTTGTTAGAGTGCTGCTCAGCTCAGCTCAGCTATGGGCACTTATAAAATTTTTTTTTTTATTGTGTCAGATTTCTTCAAAAATACATGACCCATTTCATTACATTTTACTTAAATTATAGTTTTATATATATATATATATATATATATATATATATATATATATATATATATATATATATATATATATATATATATATACATATATGTCAGGGGATTGTTTCATGCTTATTTCACTAAAAATAGAAAATTATGTTGTTGGGGCTTCAACCGTGACTACCTCCTCTTTGGCTGACGTCTCTACCGCTACGCTATTGCTACTTGGCTTAATTTGCATATTTAGATCTTATATGCTTTTCCAATGACTGCTAACTGTGGCTGAGCAAAGGGCACACCCGCGTAAACGAGCGTAATTACGGGCAAACATTTTTGAAATTATAAAAAAAAAATTAAACTGTTGATTTTTACGTTTTACATTACAGTTGGGTTTATAGTCTGTGGGGGCATGTGTGCTGTTGTGTTTCTTGACATTTCCACGGACTCGCTCGTGGGAGTTTACTTTCAGGACTGTGACTCTTCTGGGGGCATGTCCCTTTGCAGAACTCGCTTTGTGGACACGCCCCCTACTTTCCTACATGGACCACGTTAGCCTAGGGTGTGATTCAGCATGCCCTCATGAATATGCATGGCATGCTGATGTCACACCGTTTAACTGCAACCTCCATGTAAGACATATTAACTCTTACACTGAGGTTTCGTGAATCCTGCCCATCATCTTTGCATTTCTATATGGGAAATATTAATGTGTATCTCCACTTTTCTATTATAAGTTATACTCTAATCACATTGTGAGGTAAGGTAAATGATGTAGATGCGAAAAAAAAAAAACTACAGATTTTCAGAAGCTCCACCACATATTATACTTTGAGCTCTCTTTTTCTTTACTTCATAGAATTATATTATATTATATCATATTATATTATGAAAGGAAAGCTCTAAAATATAAATCAAATTAAGCACAGGATGTTGTAATGCAATATACTACTGTACTATACAATGCAACACATAACCAAGATACATGCATAAAGCAAACCAAATTAGAAAAATATAGCAATTTAAAGATATTGCATGCAGCATCATTTCCAGCAAATATAAGGCAGATCTGATCAGTAGTTAGCACAGTCCATTCTTCCAGGACCAAGCCTTAAAGGGAGGTAGTTAAGAAAGCCTTTCTTGGTGTATATATCTATCTATATATATATATATATATATATATATATATATATATATATATATATATATATATATGGGTCTAAGACAGTCTACCAAAAGGCTGTTTCACCGAAAATGAAATGGGCTGTCACAGTTTCGCGAAAGCACTTTTTATCGAAATAAGTGCTTTTGCGAAACTTTCAAAAAAGTACAGGGAATTGGGGGGAAGTGGTAGTAGGCGAGATCGGACTACAATGGGGATAAGGGAATATTCCCTTTTCCCCACTGTAGTGCGATCTCAGAGTGAGACTATAAAAGCAGGGGGGGTGTGGGGGATGCAGGGGGGCAAAGTAAACATGGTGTGTGTGTGTTTTTTTGTGTGTGTGTGTGTGTGTGTGTGTGTGTGTGTGTGTGTGTGTGTGTGTGTGTGTGTGTGTGTGTTTTACCTTCCATTTACCGAAACTGCTTTCTCGGTGAAAGCAGTTTCGATGCTGTGTTCGGGTTGGATTTGGACAGTTGGTCTTTCGATCAACTGTCCTAGATCCATATATATATATATATATATATATATATATATATATATACATACTGGAGCATAGGTTATTTCAGTTTCCCCTATATAATTTTTCATTGTAGTATCAAAATGGGGGTTTAAATAAAGGAAACCTTTATCAAGTTGATATTTTTCTATCAGAGGCTTCAAGTGGGTGAGTATCATTGCAGCAAGGGACAGTTTATTTATTTATTTATTTATGCTTTGATTACCTGGATATTCACCTGGATTGAGTTCCATTTTTAGTGTAAGTTTAGGGAGGAAAAAATTCACATAATGATTATGGGCTAGCCACCCAACAGTGTGAACCTTGAGTCTAAATGATCATCAGTGTGTTGAAATGATACCCTAACACCATGTACAAAAATGAGAAAAGGGATTGAAGATGGGTGGATCATAGGCATAAAATAGATAATGTTATACAAGGGCTTCAAATGATAAAAATAAATACTCAGATCTCATGCAAGCTCAGGATTATGATGCAAAAAAATATTTGACATAGCACAAAGCTGAAATGGGAATCTATAACTACTGTCTGTAACTATAAATTATAATATGATTTGGCCTCACGTTTCAGCAGTAATATGTGTGTGAGAGAATAGGCCTCAGGAAAAATAATTACACATACAGGAAAAAAAGGCAGTAATTCTGAAAACAGGTTACAGTGACTGTAAGACAGGTTAGTTAGGTTATACACAAAATGAAATAAAATACTACTAAATTTAGAGCAAAGCACAAACAACACTTTACTACAACTTTGCAAACCTGGGCAATCTGCAAAGGAAGCTTTGAAATCTTCCTTTCAATTATGTCTGTTTTGTTGACTATATACTTTTACTGTTCAGCAGTAGATTTTTCTCTTGGTTTAACATATGATACACACAATTTCAGATGAGAGCACCACCAAAGGTTCATAGGTTCATAGATAAGTACTAGGCTATCTGCCTGAGGGCATTTATAAGCCTAGCCAGAGTGTGTCAGCTTTTGCCGCCCCATTGATTAATTAATTAACTGATCCTCTGTCAAGCAGAGCCAATGAAGTGATCCCAGGGGTGTATTTTCTGTTATCCATCCACTCGTCAAGGTTTCTCTTGAAGAGTGTTAGTGAGAGGCTCTGCCTAATGTAGTTTGGAATTTTGTTCCAAAGCATGGGGAGTCTCTGTGACAGGAATCTATCCCTCCAGCATGTTTTATTTATTGTTGTGGCAAGGTTTAGCTCACTAGGGCGTGTGGCTCACAGTGACTTGGATTTCTTTAGGTGGAGCATGTCCATCAATTCTGAGTTGGACATGGCTTTGTAAGTCAGGCAGAGATCACCTCTGAGTAAGCGATATGCCACTGAGTACAGCCACAGTTTTTCAGTCGGGCTGCATAAGACATATGTTTAAGGCCAGTAATCCTCTTGGTGAGGTACTTTTGTGGTCTTTCCAGCTGTTGGAAGTGTCTTGTGAGGTACATCCCAAATGGGGCATTGTACTCTATGATGGGTCTGATGAGTGACAAATAGAGGGGCACTATAACCTCTTTATTTCTAGATGCAAACCCTTTAGTAATTAGATGGGCCACATAGAAGGATTTCCTAACTACTTTGACAATATGATTGTCAAAGGAGAGATTACTATCTACCTGGGTCCCAAAATCTCTTATTACCTCTTCTGTATTAAGGGGGCTGCCACCTATGTGGTAATTTGTGGGTGTTTTGTTTTTCCCAAACAGGATGACTATGCATTTTTTGGCATTTAGCTTGAGGCCATGACTTTGACACCAGGTGTCCATCTCAGTAAAGCCCTTTTGGAGGATGTCTGTGTCAGCTGGAGAGTCAGTTATGGCTCCCAGTTTCAGTCATTGGCGAACTTGGGTAGCCATAGTCCTCCTGTGTTTGCCTGTACTTCTGAGAAGTATATGCCAATGCCAAACAGTAGGGGTCCCAGGACTGAGCCTTGTGGGACACCACTTGTGATTGGTTTAGAGTCGGACCTGGAGCCTGCTATTCTTACTGTGTGAGATCTGTCTGTAAGCCATTTGGCAACCCATCTCATGATGTAGGGGTTTATGTTCAGGCTGGTGAGTTTTTCTGTAATACCCGAGTGGGGAATTGTGTCGAAAGCCTTGGCGAGGTCAAGGTAGGCTGTGTGAACCACCTTTCCCTCGTCTATGTCCTTGGTGACTGCCTCGAAGAAGTCAACCAGGTTTATTAGGCATGATCTGCCCTTAACAAAGCCAAACTGGGTCGGGTCAAGTGTTTGGATGTTCCCAATGTCTTTGTTAATGATTTCCATGATGATGCGCTCCATAGCCTTGCAGACCAGGCTAGTCAGGCTAATGTGGCAATAGTTACCAGAGTCAGTTATGGCCCCTCCTTTGTGAAGAGGAATAACCATTGCTGTGCACCATTCTATGGTCATGTAGCCTGTGGAGAGACTGAGGTGGAACAGCGTGTTTAGGTGGGGGGTAAGTTTGTTCTGTAGTTCCTGCAAGACGCAGCCTGGGACACCATCTGGTCCCATTGATGCTGTGTTTTTGGCTTTTGATAGGGCTGCTTTCTCCTGTACGTCTGTGATTTCTGGGACACTACACTTTTCTGGTATTGTTGTGGGCCCTTTTGGGGGTGAGGGGGGGTGAAGCTTGCACTGAATCTATCTGCCAGGATGTTGGCAATATCAGTATGTTCAGTATATTTTGTGCTATTTTGCATTAGTTCAGTGCATATCTGCGAGTTGCCACTTAGATTCTTAACATAGCTAAAGAAGACTTTGTGGTTATCTTTTGAATCCTTGGCTATTTTTCTTTCGAAGTTAGCCTTGGATGATTTTTATGAGGGACCTTATTTTCTTACTGATACTGATCAGGAATTTCTTTGCATCTTGGGATTTGCTTTTCTTCTGAACTAGTTTCCTCCTATTTTATATAGCCTGTTTATGGCAGGGGTTCACCAAACTGGTTTCCTTCTCTTAGAGGAGTGAGTCTTGGTTTTGCTAGGGATGACACGATCCATGCATCCTTGTAGGTGCTCATAGAATGCATTTGTAAAGGTTTCTGCATCTTGGGCAGCGTTATCCTTTAGCGTGGGGGCTGTGAAACTTACCACCTCTGTCTTAAGTAAGGTGAAGTTTGCAAATTTTTTTACTGTGGTTTCCTTAGTTGGGGTGGTGGTGGGGTGTGGACATCCAGAGTGATTAATTTATGTTCTGATCTAATTAGTGACGGGTTGACCTCCGGTGTGGAACACATGTCGACCATATTGGTGATGACCAGGTCCAATATGTTTTCACCTCTGGTAGGGGAGTTTACCAGCTGATCCAGGGCGTTTGAGTTGATGAATTCCAGGAAGCGCTGGACCTGGGAGTTTGTACTTGAGTAGTTTTCCCAGTGAATGGTAGGGTAATTGAAATCACCCAATATCAGGGTGTTTGGTAGGACCTTCATGTTTTCCAGTGTCTCCAGAAAGGTGGAATGGTGGTCCTGGGTCATGGAGGGTGATCTGTAGCAGGCCACAATTTGCATTGCAGATTTGCCCGATGTTAGTTGCACATGGATGATCTCAGAGGTATCATGCTGTGCCACTAACCTGGAGTTGTAGGTATCCTTGATGAATATGGATACACCCCCTCCTTTTGTGTTTTGGTCCGTGTTCTGTGGCCGAAACGTGTGGTATGAGTTGTAGCCTGGTAGTGCTGGGGTGCTCTCTGGAGCCTTGAACCAGGTTTTAGTTACTGCACAGATGTCAAAGTTCTCCATACTGAAGAGTGCTTCGAGCTTGTGCATTTTGAGATTTAAACTCCTGGCATTGAGTAGCATAACCCTCAGTTTTTTGTTAATTGTGCTGGTTACAGAGGTGGGTTTGACTTTTGAGCCTTGCCTAAAAAAGGCACTATGGCGGCAGCAAGAGCCTTGGCCAGTATTCAAAAGCTTAGGGGTTACAGGTGAAAGCCATCTCTTGTGAAGCAACGCGGCTTGTCGAGTATGTCGTCCCAGGCTGACAGACACTGGATCCCCTTCGAATGACACCAGAAGCTTAGTCAATTGTTGAAATTGATCATTTTTTTCTTTATACTGAGGTATCATTCTTGGTGAGGGCAGGATGCTACTCAGGGTCAGGGTCATACCAGCCTGGGCTACATAATCAGAGAGTTCTTCCATGTCTCTTTTCATGTAGTCCAGGGAGGTACGTCTCAGGTCATTCACACCAACATGAACAATGACAGAGTCATATTTGTACTTGTTCTGGAGTGACCTGAGTGCTTGTGTTATGTGGCAGATTCTGGCTCCTGACAGGCAGGTAACCTTCTGCTTGTCCAGCCTAGTGAGTGGGACATCAGTGTGCCTGACTATAGAGTCACCCATTACTAGTGTGTTAGGTATGTTATTTCACCTTAAGGGCTGTGATTGTGTGGCACACTGATTTTGTGTTTTATGTGTTGTCTGGTTTGTGATGGTAGGTGCAGGTTGTTTGGGTGTCTACTTTGGAGGTCTCTGATGCTTTTGAAGGTTTTTATTTAGAGCCTCCGAGTATGATTTTGTGTATTTATGTGTATTTTTTGCCAGTGCTGTTTTAGTAGGTCTGTGTGTGGCTGGAGGTGTGGTGCAAGTGTTAACCTTCTCCTCTTGACTGTCTGTTCCAGTCTTGGGTGGAAACAGCTTAGCTTCCAGTTTGGCTGTATAATTGCATCTCTCGCATATGTTAGTGTTTTGTGGTAGGAGAAGAGGGTTGTCTGTGTACATGAGGCAGTTGTAACATTGCCTCAGGATACCCAGATTCACCAGCTGGACTGGATAGTACACCTGAAATTGCCCTTTGGTCATGCCTGAATAGTAGGGTGAGCTGCTTAGTCACTTGGTTGGTAAGTGGTGAATAAAGAGCCTTGCCCTGCTGGGCAATCAATGTCAGGGTATATTAGTGCTTGCTATTAGGTCTGAGAAAGTGCTGGGCTGTAGGATGCTTTTTGAGTGCTTAGGCTGAGAGTTAGACTAGTTTCAAGAGACAAACTGAAGAGGAGACTTAGTGGAGCCGGGAATAATTTAACCATAGCTAACCGGTGCTGCCCGGTGCGCAAAACTGTGCAACTGCGATTTTTATAGTAGGGAAATGAAAGAGATAGAAATTAGCCCAAAATGGCCAATAAACTACTAACTTCTGGGCTGGAATCACTCCTCCAGGGACAGATACATTGCTCAAAGCTCCCGTCTCTCACAAGTGAACAGAGAAACTTCCTTCTATCCAAGTAAGGTATGGGCAACTTAGAAACTAGCATCACAGCCCTGAATTCAGCACTAGCCTGAAAACTGGACTATACTAGCTTAGAAAGGCAGACAACAAGGAATTTGTTTTTGTTTTTTTTTGAAAAGATAAGGCAAAAACATTAAAAAATACACTTAAAACAGCTTTAAATGACTACAAACGATCAGAAAAGGCTATCGCACTTTAGTGTGTAGGCTACAAAAGTTAAATTATTTAAACAAAAAACAACTTTTGAAAAGTGCAGGCAGTCAAATAAGTACAATATGTGAAAAAACAAGCTTTTAAATCACAATAAATGCTGGAAAATCTGTGTTTAGGTGGAAAACAGTTAAGTACAGCAAGAAAGTACAGAAAAATAATACTTAATCACTCCAAAGTCTCTCTTCTAAGCTAGAAGACTTATATCAGTTTAAAGCTTTCTAGTGCTACCCAGTAGGTTTGTTACAGGAAAGATAGGAAACAAGTGCAGATGTGGTCTTTTGAACCAGAAAGTTGAAAGAGACGGACAAACTGTCCAAATGGTCAATAAACTACAATTTCTGGGCCAAGAACCACTCCTCTCATGGTAGACAGGCTACCCGATGCTTACCACTCCCAGTCATAAGCTAGAAGGCTTCCCTCCAACACGGAAAGGCTTGGGGGGCTCAGAAGCTTACAAAGAGTCCTGGATACAGCAAATTTGTACCTGGACTAGACTAGTAACAGGAAAGGCAGGAAACAAGCGCAAACATAGGCTTTTAAATCAGAAGGTTAAAAGAGATGGAAAAGCTTCCAAAACAGCCAATAAACTATAATTTCTGGGCCAAAAAACACTCCTCCTATGGTAGATAGGTTACCTAGTGCTTACCACTTCCACTGATAAGCTAGAAGACTTTTCTCCAACACAGAAGGGCTTAGGGGGCTCAAAAGCTTACCAACAGTCCTGGATACAGCAAATCTGTATCTGAACTACACTAGTTACAGGAAAGGTGGGGACCAAATGCAAAACAGGCTTTTAAATCAGAAAGTAGAAAGAGATGGAAAAGCTGCCCAAACGGCCAATGAACTACAATTTCAGGGCCAAAACCCACTCTTCCCATGGTAGATAGGCTACCTAGTGCTTACCACTCCCACTGATAAGCTAGAAGGCTTCCCTCCAACACAGAAAGGCTTGGGGGGGCTCAGAAGCTTACCAACAGTCCTGGATACAGCAAGTCTGTATCTGGACTTGATTAGTTACAGGAAAGGCAGGAAACATGCTTAGATTTTTTTTTTTTTTTTTTTTTTTTTTTTTTTTACAGAAAAGCAGCTAAAACAGCAATAAATACAATTCGAATTGCAGTGCAGGCCAGCACAGCTGAGTGTGTAACAACACTATGGCAAATACAGTTCAAATAAATGCAATTAAATTAACAAGTGCAGAAGGCAATAAATTAGAAAGCTACTAACAAGCAGTAATAAGTGCAGAGTAAGAGCGACTGAACAGATAACAGCATGCAGAACAGCAACTAAGACAGTTACAGTAAGAGCAGCTGAATAAAATATATATATATATATATATATATATATATTTTATTCGTTTATTTTATTTTTTTTTGGGGAGGGAATAGAGCAGGATTAAGAGGCTACAGGGGTTGTCCTTCCCAAATGCTCTCTTTGTACATAGTACAAGAAATCAGAATATGATCTCACTGAGTGAGCAAATGAGATGGGCCCAGGAGTATCCAAATACAAATCTACAAGAGGGGTGGGAAATTTTAAAGCCACCAACATTAACATCAAAACAAGAACAGGGAGGGTGGGTGAGGAACTAACTGTAGAGAGGCAACCACAACTTCAGTTGAGTTAATATTCAGTGAGAAACACAAATAAATAAATTAAATACAGTACTATACGAAAAAGAGCAGATAAAAGTGTACTTAAATTCACTTATACATCCAGTTGATTTCAGGTAGATGTTAGCTGGCCAAACCTCAGATATTAAGCAGAGATAACTCAAAATGTACCACTTATATAAGGCAGGACAGAATATCAGTGATGAGGTGAAACTACCCCCACTGCTATCAATGGCTACACAGAAATTCTAACAAGTACTCTGTAGAGAGACAGCCACAACTTCAGTTGAGTTAATATTCATGAGAAACACAAATACATAAATTAATTACAGTACTATATGAAAAAGAGCAGATAAAAGTATACTTAAATTCACTTATACGTCCAGTTGATTTCAGGTTGATGTTAGCCAGCCAAAGCTCAGATATTAAGCAGAGATAACTCAATGTACCACTTATATAAGGCAGGACAGAATATCAGTAATGAGGTGAAACTGCCCCCCACTGCTGTCAATGGCTACACAGAAATTCTAACAAGTACTCTGTAGAGAGACAGCCACAACTTCAGCTGAGTTAATATTCAGTGAAAAACACAAATAAATAAATTAAATACAGTACTATATGAAAAAGAGCAGATAAAAGTGTACTTAAATTCACTTATACATCCAGTTCATTTCAGGTAAATGTTAGCTGGCTAAAGCTCAGATATTAAGCTCAGATATAAAGGGATTAAAGATTCTTGTGCTTTCATGAGGTAGTCACATGCAGCCCCCAGACTTCAGATGGAGTACATTACTCAATAAAGTAATGAGGTGAAGGGGTGAGCACAAGGTGCAAAAGCTTGTAAATATAATTCACTGACTGGCACTCAACAAAATTCAATGCATGACAAGGTAGGCCAGCTGAGGGAGATTAATTTATCGCAGTCATGGATGCTATGTACAGATTAACAAGTAATTTAGCAGATCTATTGTATTTTTGTTGAAGTTTAATCATGAACAATAATTTTAGGTCTCTGTAGGGTGTGCATACCCAAAAATATCTTGAGAATAAAAACAAAGTCATGAGTTTGGATCTAGCTGAAGGAATAAACCAGTGTCTTACCTCACAGAGAATTCCTAAGAGCTAATTGCATTTTCTTGATGTCAAGTAAATGTATTATTTTTAGGAAAAAATGCATCATCCAACATTGCACCCAGGTAATTTATTGGTGCAAGTCATCCTTTCGCCAGGATTCATAAAGACAGAACGATGGGTACACAGGTGTTGTGATAACAGTAACTGCAGTAAAAAAACAAGTTTCTCATGTCAGTGTTCAGTAGGGATGTGAGTCATGAAGCCAGCTTTTGATGGCAGAGAAGACTACATAAATGTTCTTCTAGGTATTAGGCGAGATTCTGTTAAGATAATTAAGAAGGTGTCATCAACATGCTGCAGGATTTGTGTAATGGTCAGTGAGTTCAAAGAAAATGAAAAGACATGGTTGAAGGACTGAACCTTGGGGAACATTTTAATTAATTCAAGTGCTACAGTGTAGACCCAGAGCAGATAACAGCCTCTCCACTACTTTGACATGAAGATCACTGGAAAACCACAAGAAAGGCATCGAGCAATAGATGACCAACTAGGCTAAGCATAAAATATTGGTCACACTGACAGACCCTTGGGCAGGGGCAGATAAATATCTGACATATTTCTGTTGTATCTTTCCAAGTCAGTTCAAGCTAGTCTCCATCAGGAATAAATGAAGTCCATGTTTGTGCAAACTGCCCTTGTCAGGAATAGATGCTGTCCGTGGCTGTAAATGCTGCCCTTGTCAGGAATAGATGCTGTACAAGTCTGTAAATGCTGCCCTTGTCAGGAATAGATGCTGTACAAGTCTGTAAATCCTGCCATTTGTCAGGAAAATATGCTGTACAAATCTGTAAATTCTGCCATTTGTCAGGAATAGGTGCTGTACACATTTGTAAATGCTGCCTTTATCAGGAATAGATGCTGTATAAGTCTGTAAATGCTGCCCTTATCAGGAATAAATGCTGTACAAGTCTGTAAATGCTGCCCTTATCAGGAATAGATGCTGTACAAGTCTGTAAATGCCACCATTTGTCAGGAATACATGCTGTACAAGTCTGTAAATGCTGTCCTTATCAGGAATAGATGCTGTACAAGTCTATAAATGCTGCCCTTATCAAGAATAGATGCTGTACACATCTGTAAATGCTGCTCTTGTCAGGAACAGATGCTGTACAAGTCTGTAAATGCTGACCGATCAGGAATAGATGCTGTACAAGTCTGTAAATACTGCCCTTGTCAGGAACAGATGCTGTACAAGTCTGTAACTGCTGCCCTTATCAAGAATAGATGCTGTACACGCCGGTAAATGCTGCCCTAATCAGGAATAGGTGTTGCACAAGTCTGTAAATGCTGCCATTTGTCAGGAATAGATGCTGTATAAGTCTGTAAATGCTGCCCGTATCAAGAATAGATGCTGTACAAGTCTGCAAATTCTGCCATTTGTCAGGAATAGATGCTGTACAAGTTTGTAATAGCTGCCCTTATCAGGAATAGATGTTGTACAAGTCTGTAAACGCTTCCCTTATCAGAAATAGATGCTGCCGCTGTACAAGTCTGTAAATGCTGCCATTTATTTATTTATTTATTGACATTTGTTAACCGGGTTTGTTCAACTGGGCTTGTGGCCCATTTTCAGTGGAGACCCAAGGAGAAAAGCTCCAGTAGTACATTTTAAAACAAGTACAATTTTAAACAATATTGATATAATAGCAGTTATAGCAAAACGATTCACATATGTTGGCTTACATGCATAAACATAAAGTTGCATTAAAAAGAAGCTAAGTAACAATTTACATTGATATAGTTCAATAGGTTAACAATAAACATTTTTTGTTTGTATAAAATTATGCAAATACATAGTAGACACATTGGAGAGAGGGGTGTAATGAGGTACTAAGTATGGTCCTTTTGAGGGTACATAAAGAGAAGGAAGACTAGGTAGGGTCATGGCAAAGGCAGGTTCTGGAATTGAGAAAATAAGCTTTTAGCCCAGTTTTAAAGTGTGAGGTGTGGGAGGTTGAACATAAGTCAAGGGGAAGTTTGTTCTAAGCATGGGCAAGGGAGTGTTTGTAGAGTAGTTTGCCTACTGACCTTTTTGGGTGGGTAGATATCAAGTAATTGTTGGTTAGAAGTACGGAGGGTCCAGGATGGGATGTAGATGGAGACTAAGGAAGATAGAGATGGACAGAAGGAGGGTTTATAAAGAATAGAGTGTAGCATATGAAATTGATAAGATAGCAGAAATTGGGGAAGTGCAAGCCATTGAAGAGAGTTTAAAGAAATGCAGTGGTGTGAGTTGTATGGGGAGTTAGTAATGAATCTGGCTATTTTATGGTAAGTCTGTTGGAGTTTGTTTAGAGTGGAGGCCTGGATATTGGTAAGAACTGGGGCGGCGTATAAGAGGGAGGGGAGGAGGAGTGCCTGGCCCAGGGTAAGTCTAGATTCAGGGGTTAGGAATTTTTTGTTCCGATATAGCAGACCTAGTTTCTGGTTTGTTTTTTTTATACATTGGAGTATGTGTAGGTTGCACTTGAGTTCATCATCAATAATGACCCCTAGGAGTTTTGTGTGGGTGTCAGGTTGGATAGTTGTATTGTTAGAAGATGAAATAAAAAAGGAGGTTTTGTGATGAGAAAGAGAACGGGGAAGGAAAAGTAGGAGTTTGGTCTTTTTGGGATTTAGGATCAATAGGTTGTGAGAGAGCCATTGTTCACTGGATAGTAGGGCCTGTTTGGTCAGGGAGTATAGTTCAGGAATGTTATTTGAGATGGATATAAGTGTGGAGTCGTCGGCATACTGAATAAGGGAGGATTCTTTGCATGAGGTGTAAAGATCATTGGTGAAGATGTTAAACAAAAGGGTTTCCAAGATGGAGCCTTGGGGAATACCAGTGGATATGGGAAGGAAAGGTGAGGAGGATGAGAGCCATTTGACAGATTGTTCCCTGCCAGATAGGTAACTATTAAATCAGGCAAGTGCGGAGAGGGATAGGTGGAGATTTGCGAGTTTGGATAGTAGTAGAGGATGAGAGACAGTATTGAAGGCTTTGGAGAGATCTAGGAAGAGACAGGAAATGAATTTATTGTTGTCTAGGGCCTCTGCAATGATATGAGTGAAGGAGAGGAGGGCAGTGGTGGTGCTGTGGTGAGGACAAAATCCATGTTGGGTAGGGGTAAGTAAGTGGTGTGTGAGGAGGTGATTCAGAAGCTGTGAGTGAATACATTTTTCTAATATCTTGGAGAGGGGGGACAGAATGGCAATGGGTCGGTAGTTTGAGGGGTCCGTGGAGTTTCCACCTTTATGAAGAGGGATAGTGAAGAAAGATTTCCAAAGGGTGGGGACAGTTGATTTCAGAATAGATCAATTAATTAGTATAGATATAGGATAGGCAATTTAGTCAGAAGCAAGTTTGAGGAATGTAGGAGATTGTCAGTGGAAGGAGAGCAAGGTTTTAGCCTGAGTAGTAGAGATTTGATGTAAGTAATGGGAACTGGCTCAAAAGAAAACAAAGTTGTGTTAGTGGGACTTGGAGAGGTGGGTGTCGAAGCAGAGTTTGGCTTAGAGGTTACCAGATTTTGGATGGAAGAGATAAAGTGCTTATTCAGGAGGGTAGCTGTTTACTGAGAGGAAGAGTTAGGGTATGGGGAGGGATTAGAGGGCTTTCCAGGATAGAGGATGTTGTTGAGAGTTGACCAAAGTTTTTGAGGATTGGATTTGTTGTTAAGCTGATCAGAGCTATAGTATAACTTTTTATCATTAGTTGTATATTTTTTTGCAAGGTTCCTCAGTTGCCTGTATTTTTGAAGAAAATGTGGTTGTTTAGTTTTAGTCCAGGTTTTCCAAGCACGATCTCTATGTTTCATAAGGTACTTAGTCTCTTTGGAGAGCCAGGGAGTATGGTTTGCTTTTACTTTGATCTTTCCTAGAGGGGAGCTAAGGAGTTTAGAGTATTCATGAAGATGCTATTGAAAGTGCTTACAGTATAGTTTAGGGGGAGGTGTTTTAGGATGGACCAATCTATGTTGTGGAGAATGGAGTTAAACTGGGATGAATTGAAAGTCGATAGTTTTCGACAGTCTTTGATAAGGTGGGGTTTAGAAATATGGGAGTAGTGACTTAAGATGGTGGCAGGGAGATGATCACTGAGGGAGTCTGTTAAGGTGGTGGGATTGTCGTATTGGTGGGGGGAATTGGTAAGGATCCAGTCTATGATGAAGCTGGAAGTGGAATTTTTACGGAAGCAAGGTGGAGATGTTATAAGTTGGTGGAAGCCATGCAGGTGGATACTGAGTTGGGAGGAGTCAGTTGTGAGTTTGGACCAATCAATGTTGACATCACCAAGGATAAGTGTCTCATATGGTATGTTGTGGGAGAACCAGGATAGGATGTTTTCAAGAATGGGCAGATTGTTACCAGGAGGAAGGTAGATAGAGGCAATTGCAAGTTTATTGTGGGGATTCAGATGGCAGTTGAGGATGATGATTTCATCTGGGAGGAAGTCAGGAATTGGGGAAGGGTATGGTGAGAGGTTAATAATGTTTGAGTAGAGGATGGCCACACCACCACCTTTTTTTACAGGTCTATCAGATCGGAAGATATTATAACCTGGTGGGAGTATTTCACTATTTGAGATGTGTGGCTTGAGCCAGGTTTCAGATAGGGAGAGGATGTGAGGGGTATTGAAAGCTATCCATGAGTGCAGCTCAGTGACTTTATTTGCTAGACTCTGAATATTCAATGAGTAAATAGTTAAGTATTTGGATGGAGACGATTGCTGTGACTGAGGTTGGTGACTGTTAGAGGAGTAAGATGGGGCAGTGTAGAGGTAGTTTTGGGGAGAGAAGAGGGGCCAGGGTTGGGATGGATATCTCCAGAACAAAGCAGGTTTTTAGTCAGGAGAGAGTGTGTAGTTTCTTTTTCCAGAAATAGGTGTATTTGTCAGGAGTAGGTGATGTACAAGTTTGTAAATGCTTCCCATAACAGCAATAGATGTTGTACAAGTCTGAAAATGCTACCCTTCTCAGGAATAGATGTTTTACAAGTTTGTAAATGCTGCCCTTTTCAAGAATAGATATTGTACAAGTCTGTAAATACTGTCCTTATCAGGAATAGATGCTGTACAAGTCTGTAAATGCTGCCCTCTTCAGGAATATATGCTGTACAAGTCTGTAAATGCTGTCCTTATCAGGAATAGATGTACAAGTCTGTAAATGCTGCCCTTATTAGGAATACATGCTGTGCAAGTATGTAAATGCTGCCATTTGTCAGGAATAGAAAATATTAAGATATAACCAAACACCCTAATACTGGGTGATTTTAACTACCCTGCCATTAACTGGGAAAACTACTCATGTACCAACACCTTTGCCCAACGGTTCTTGGAATTAATAAATTCCAATGCCCTGGATGAACTAATCCATAGTCCCACCAGGGGCTCCAATATCCTAGACCTGGTCATTACCAACATGGGAAATCAATGCTCCACACCTATGGTCACCCCCTCGTTAGTCAGGTCTGACCATAAGCTAATCACCCTTAACATCCACATCCCATCCCCACCCCCCAGTAAGGAAACCTCCATAAAAAACTTCTCCAAAGCCAACTTCATGCTACTCAAGTCAGAACGGGAACTGAAAGTTCAACTGCTGAATCCTACACTAAGGCACTGTACGAGCACATCCACTCATGCATGAACCGTGCCATCCCAAATAGAACCAAGATGCAGTCATCCAAAAAAAGGAAGCCAATCCCATGGTCCCATGCCATAAATAAACTTTACAACAAAAGGAAGAAACTGATGCTGAAAAGAGGAAAATCCCAGGATGCAAAAAACTTCCTTACCAGCCTCAGTAAGAAACTGAGATCCCTCATAAAATCCTCCAAAGCTAGTTACGAAAATAAAATTGCCAAAGATTCCAAAGACAACCACAAGGCATTCTATAACTATGTCAAGAATCTAAATGGCAATGCTCAGATCTGCTCTGAGCTAAAACAGAATGGCATTAAATGTACTGATCCCAAGGATATTGCCAATATCCTGGCAGATCGATTCCATATAAATTTCAACCCCCTCTCACCCCCTAAATGGCCCATCTCAATACCGGAAGATTGCCAAATTCTGGTAATAATGACCACAGAGGTAAAAAACGCACTCTCCAAAGCTAAGAATACAGCATCCATGGGACCAGATGACATCCCGGGCTGTGTACTACATGAACTACAATATGAACTGGCACCTCACCTAAGTGTCATGTTTAATCATAGCCTCAACTCAGGTTTCGTGCCCACTGAGTGGTGCAGAGCTACAGTTATCCCACTCCACAAGGGGGGATCCCCCTTGGATCCCGGAAACTACCGTCCCATCAGTCTGACAAGCCTTATCTGCAAGGCCATGGAGCGTATTATCATGGAACTTATAAACAAAGACATTGGCAACCTACAAACACTAGACCCCACCCAGTTTGGGTTCGTGATGGGCCGATCTTGTCTCCTGAACCTGACTGACTTCTTCGAATCAGTCTCCAGAGCCATGGATAAGGGTAAGGTGGTCCATACAGCCGATCTAGACCTTGCCAAGGCCTTTGACACCATCCCCCACTCTGGAATCATAGATAAACTTACTAAGCTGGGCATTAATCCCTACGTCACCCAATGGGTTGCTAACTGGCTTACTGATAGAACCCACACTGTAAAAGTAGACAACTCCAAATCCAGCTCCAGACAAGTGAAAAGTGGAGTACCTCAGGGTTCAGTCCTGGGACCGCTCTTGTTTGGCATCTACTTCTCTGAAGTACAGGCCAACACTAAGGGACTCTGGATAACAAAGTTCGCAGATGACTGCAAACTGGGAGCCGTTATTGAATCCCCAAATGATGTGGATACTCTACAAAAGGGCCTTACAGAAACAGATGCTTGGTGTCAGAGCCATGGGCTCAAGCTCAATGCCAAGAAATGTATAGTTATCCCCTTTGGGAAAAAACATGTACCTGTGAATTACCATATAGGTGGCAGTAGATCTCTGCTTAACATACAAGGCCATGTCAAACCCAAAGCTGTTGGACATGCTACACTTAAAGAAATCCCAATCTCTCAGAGCCACATGCTCCAGGGATCTAAACCTTGTCATCACAATAAACAAAACATGCTGGAGGGATAGGTTCCTGACCCAGAGACTTCCCAGACTCTGGAGTAGATTGCCCATACATGTCAAGCAGAGTGCCTCTTTGGCCCTCTTCAAAATAACCTTGAGGATTGGATGGGAGAAAGGAAATTCATCCCAGGGATCACGTCAGTTGCCCTGCTAGACAGGGGTCCAGGGAAGTAAATAGTGTGGGAAGAAATAGCCAGGGAATTGTTATGGCTAGGCTTGTATAGGCCCTAGGGCAGATAGCCTAGTACCAACCTATGAACCTATGAACCTATAGTAGATGCTGTACAAGTCTGTAAATGCTGCCATTTGTCAGGAAGAGATGCTCTACAACTCTGTAAATGCTGCCCTTATCAGGAATAGATGATGTACAAGTCTTTAAATGCTGCCTTTATCAGGAAGAGATGCTGTACAAGTCTGTAAATACTGACTTTGTCAGGAATAGATGCTGTACAAGTCTGTAAATGCTGCCCTTATCAGGAATAGATGTCGTACAAGTCTGTAAATGCTGCCCTTATCAGGAATAGATGCTGTACAAGTCTATAAATGCTGCCCTTATCAGGAACAGATGCTGTACAAGTCTGTAAATGCTGCCTTTATCAGGAATAGATGCTGTACAAGTCTGTAAATGCTGCCCTTATCAGGAATAGATGTTGTACAAGTCTGTAAATGCTGCCCATATCAGGAATAGATGCTGTACAAGTCTGTAAATGCTGCCTTTGTCAGGAATAGATGATGTACAAGTCTGTAAATGCTGCCCTTATCAGGAATAGGTGCTGTACAAGTCTGTAAATGCTGCCCTTATCAGCAATAGATGCTGTACTAGACTTTAAATGCTGCCATTTGTCAGGAAAATATTATGATGCTACAGAATAATTTTGACAAAAGTAAGGATGTTGTAAATTTTGTTGCAGCTGAAGAGCTGAGGTAGGTCCTGGTGTGATGAAACCTCTCTTTTGTTTGCACGTACTACTTTAATATTGATGAGACTTGCTGATAAGATGTGACCCAGTTGTTTAAGATCAGTCCAAAACACTTCATATTCTTAAATAGTTGATCCTTTCTTAGTCTGAACAGAGATGGTTGGAGAGAGTATAGTGTGATAATTGGTCCAACAGAAGAGAATATATTTAGTCTTAGGGGAAGTAAGATTGTTCTAACTACTGATAGAGATAAATAAAACCAGAATGTATGTAGGTTCTAACCTGTGTGTGAGATTTAGTCCTGCAAAACCAGGCAGTATGTTCAGTCTGCTGTGTAGTGCTAAGGCTATTACAGTGTATAGAGAGGTTATATAGGCTGTAGTGTAGGGCCTCCTTACAATTGTCAGGGCATACATTTGTCATCACTATAGTCCTTATGTCATTGTGTTTCCTGTTGAAATGTACTATAAGAGCCTTCACAGTGTGTTTTGATGACCCCCTGGGATTGAAGACCGTTTAATATGCATTGATGCCTGACTGAATCCATACCTTTAGATAATTCTGTCAAGACAGCAGCAGTGATTTCAGCATTCTGAAAGACTTCTCAAATGTTATTCCAAAAAGGTGCTGCATTTAAAGAAAAACATTGTCTGAAGCCACACTGAGGTTAATAATATATGCCTTTTATTGTTAAGGAAACCAGTAAGTTGAATAACTCATTCCAATACTTTGAGTATAGTATTTCATATGATAATGAGACATTCTATGTTGGTTGAGGAAGATGCACCACCATTATGGAATGAAATGAAGTGGGCTTGTACCACCATTATGGAATGAAATGAAGTGGGCTTGTACCACCATTATGGAATGAAATGAAGTGGGCCTGTACCACCATTATGGAATGAAATGAAGTGGGCCTGTACTACCATTATGGAATGAAATGAAGTGGGCCTGTACCACCATTATGAAATGAAATGAAGTGGGCCTGTACTACCATTATGGAATGAAATGAAGTGGGCTTGTACCACCATTATGGAATGAAATGAAGTGGGCTTGTACCACCATTATGGAATGAAATGAAGTGGGCCTGTACCACCATTATGGAATGAAATAAAGTGGACCTGTACTACCATTATGGAAGGAAATGAAGTGGGCCTGTACCACCATTATGGAATGAAATGAAGTGGGCCTCTTACCTTAATGCAGAACTTTTGATTTCCTTTATATTCATATTGATTAGACAAAAGAGATATAACTAATAATTGTGATGCTATTTTTATAAACTCAGAAGGAATATCATCTGAACTCGCTGGACCTGAGCTTTGGTTATAGATAGGAACTTCCTAATCTTATCTAGAATGCAGCTGTGTTGTTATTCTGTATTATAGGTACTGATTTAGTTGCTTGCAAAAGGCTATAGCGAAAAATTGCTTAAAATTATGTTTTGACTAGTTTAGCGATTTGTTTTCCTGCAGTGTTTAGGAGTGTGGGTGTGGAAGATTTCTTGAGGTATAAAACCCCATATATGTCACATTTTATCAATAAGGATTTAATTATGGAAACATCCATGGGATACTGGCATATTTCACTGAGCAAGTGTTTTACTGATACTAAATAAATACTGATGACAAATAAATTATTAATAATAATAAATGAATATGTCCATAATAAAATTAACAAAGTTGTTTGGCATCTTTAGTGGTATGGAGGTGACTGAACAAAGGCCAGTTAACAGATAGAATCAGCATATTAACAGTGCTCTGGTCAAAGTATTTGAAGTTTCTTACTTGCATTAGCTATGTTTGACATTGCTGGTGCATGTAAATATAGTATGGAACTAAGAGAATTGGCACTTATCCCATCAATACAGATGTTCAGGGGTTGAGAGGCTCATGTTCAGCCAATTAGTGTTTGCACATTTACATATTAATTGGGTAATGCTGCACTTCTACATTACATCTTCAGAGTGATGGAGCTAAACCAAAAGTGACATACCCCAGTATGGTAGTTTCCAGTTTAATGTGTTATGCTAAGCAGGTCAGTGTTTCTTCTAGTGTGGAAGTTAGTTGCTTTGGGAGAACGCAGCTACCTATGACTTTTAGTAGCTTATGACTAGCCATTGAAAGAAAGAGACTACAGTAATGTTTCTTCCTTTGCATTAATGATATAGCGTTTGATATAAGAACACTTAAGGTAGTGTTTTGCTAGGATATCGACACTACATACACTCTTGCCTGATTCATCCTGGCAGATCAGCTTATAATCTAGCAAGCTGACTTCAATGGTGTTTATGTGAGGATTTTACCCATATTTAAATTATGGGCAGCAGTAGCTTAGTTGTCTATCGCTCTACCTTATAACTATAGGATCCAGGTTCAATTCCCTGCCCTGTGGAGTTGTTGTGCTCCCCCAGTACCTGTGTCAGATTTTTCCAGGACTCCAGTTTTCTGCAAAAACATGTATATTTATTGGGAACCAAGCAAACCAATTCTACCTTTACACAGCATAAAAATGCAAAATTAAATCACAGCCAGTACAAATAAAAAAAACATTATATTTTATTTAATAAGGAATAGTTAATCTCTTTCGTCCATAGTAGTAATCAAACTTCATCAGAACTGAATAAGTAACACAAAATCTACTTAGTATATAAAAAAATCATGTTACATGTGACTTAAAACACCCTATCAGAAAAAAAAAAGCATTCAATTAAAAAGCCATCTTATTAAAATGTATACACAGGGCTGCTTAACTACAAGCACAACAGGAAAACCTATTAAGTTAATTAATTATATTATAAAAAGTACTCACCAAAGAGAAATAGAAATAAATACAAATAAATCTTCATGAAAAATGTAAAATAACAAAACAGTTACATTATTTTCAAACAAATACTGATGAAAGTAATTATAAAACATTATATAAAATTTTTTTATAAACGTGTTTTTATAAAATCACAACTTTTATTATTACTGTCTGATTTAATATTGCATTTTTTTGCTTTGTAAAGGCAGAATCGGTTTGTTGTTTTTTAGTTCATTATCGTGCCTTGCTGCTTTTTGTTGTTTTTTTATATTAATTGGCTTCTTGAAATTATTTTTCTATATATGTGATATTTACGCCTGCCCTTGAGTCCTGGATTGCAGATGAAAGAGCTCCATGATAACTAGTTAACAAATGACTAAATTAAAATGTTCATCATGTTGATCATTGCTGTAGTAGCCTATGTTGTAAGGGTTATATCCTGCCAAGGGTATAACAGCTGGCCAGCTCCCAAAGCTTCAGGGTACCTTCCACGCACCCAAACTGTCAAGCATTTCAAGCTGAGCTGACAAAAAGGCAAGTTTAAAGGCAAAGCCCTTTAGAACTTTACTGAGGCCAAAGACTATGTTCCTCTGAGGCATTCGAGGACCAATGGTTGGCTTGTGCTTTCCTTTGCCGGGCAGATAAGTTCCCTTTGTGGAAAAAAAATTGTGTTTTCTTAATGGACTGCCTTGGGAGTAATGTACTTAAAAATGGAGCACTCATTTTTTTTTCTGCCCATTTAAAAGTAGTATAAAGTAATTGAAATTTTTTTTCTATGGATAAATTGTGTTTATTTTGGATAAAAAATAAGATTTTGTTTTGTGGGACAGGCATAGTGTTTTAAAATGCTTTTTACTGTATTTATTTCTGTCTAAGAAGTAATTTTTGAGGACTGGTACTGTTTACTGCCAATTGCTGCTTGTCTTCCATGGAAAAGAGGCACCATTTTTGGCTTGACCATGGAGCACTCCACCAGTCCTACTTCCAGCCACAAAAAGAAAAACTTAAGCAAACAGACTTTCTCCACCATAGCAGGCTAACAATTTGCCTCAGCTGCAGGTGAGTGACTGCTGTGGCCATTTGTTGTACCTCAGACCAGTCATCTTTTACTCCAAATCACTCTGGTGTAGCACCTACAGCTGGTAAGGACCATGAGTTAGCCATGTTGTCTGCGGCTGTTGGTGTCCACTCAGTGGGCAAGAGACAGCCACTCTTGTTGGTCATGAGAGAGTGAACAGAGAAGGTTTACCTTTTTTGTCAGAATGATATGTCCATCTCTGGTGAAGTAGCTACTGCCAATAGTAACACAGTTGGCCCCAAGTTTCCTGTCTACTTCTCCACAAATGTCTTTGGCTAGCAGTAATTTACTGGGTGTGGCTCAGGGTTTAATTCAGGCTATTAATCTTCTTGAAAAAATATTTTCTGGTAAAAGAAAAAGAGATTCCTCTTTTTCCTAAAGAGTTCAAGATTCTGAAACTAAGCAGGAAGATACAAGGAAGGATACAAGTTTTTTCCTCAGATTTCTGATTCAGACTCAGAAGAGAGCTCAATTTCTGAGTCTCACTGTTGGGGTTTCTCTTTCTCTTTCTCTGAGACTATTGCTGTAACATACCAGTGTTTTCAGTGGGAGAAAATTGACATTTCTCAGTCCCTCAGAAAATACTATGACTACTTATAGAATGATTCTTCAGAACCTACACCCATCCCTACTTTTCTGTCAGCTTTAGAAGACATGTATTACTGCCTGCAGTTTTCCTGATAGTCAACTAGAAAACTCCACAATGGAAGATAGGCTGTATAAAGTTCCTTAGTCTTTTAAATTGCATACACTATTCCCAAACCTGTCCCAGTGGCTATAGCTTTAGTTGATCCCAGTTCTGCTAAGTACTTAGTTAATTCCAGTCCTACTCTTTCTGGTAAGTATGGGAACATTATTGATAGGTATGGGGAAAGTACATACTTCTGAAACTTTGATTTTCAGAAATTTGAATTGTCAGGGTCGTGTGTTAAAGTTTGTACTGACAAATTGAAAATATGAGAAATGTTTTATCTGCACTTTCTTCTTGTGAGGAAAAATCTTATTTAAATAACTTAGTTGCTTCTACTGCACAGGTTACTATTCACTGTTTGTAGTGTGTGCATGGCCCTGTTGACATCTCTTCAAGCTTACAGCCACTGGTACTGGTTTTAGGACGTTTGTATGGTTGCATTCTCAGAACCTCTGAGATGATGTTAAAAATTAGTTTTTAAATTCTCCTTTGGATAGAGATTTAGTGTTTGGCCCCTCTGCTGCAGACATGATCAAAAAGTGTGATGAAAGGAACAGCTGATTCAGGGAATTTCTAAGATTTTTCAGCAATCCTTTTCCAGATTGCCCAAGAGGTTTTTCTATCTCCTCATCCAGTTTTGGTAGAGAACAGAATAAAGTCTCAACAACATTCAGGTAAACTGATGTTTAAGAAATGGCAAGGGTGGTCTAAAAAGAAGTCTCAAACCTCCCAAAACCAAGGACAGCCCAAGAAGTATGAATGAATATTCAAAAGACTGTGCAACCCCCTCCCACACTAGCCTCTTTTTTCTTCAAAAAAATCTAAGTCTCCATTTTTGTCTTTTTCAACAGATTGCTTTAGACAAATGGGTTCTGAAAATCATTCATCAGGGTTACAGATGGCAGTGGGAGGAAAGTCCTCCTTTCCAGGTGGTCATTCCTCATACTCCAGCTCACACTCTTTTTTTTCCCACCTGTTCTTCATCATATACTGTCCTAGGGAGTGATAGAATTGGTTCCTTCTTCCCAGCTGGAAAAGGGTTTTATTCAAGGATGTTTCTAGTGCTAAAGAAAGAAAATGTTTGGGGACCATTTCCGGGTGTGTTTTTTTCTAATCCTACTGGTGATAGTGCCCAAATTCAGAATGTTTTCATTTCATAACCTGTTACCACTCCTTCCTCTTTCAAGTGTCCTGGTAATACTAGACTTAAAAGATGGTCATTATGACATCCCTATTCATCCAGACTTCAGACATTTCTTAAGGTTTTTGTGTATGGATCACATTATCAGTTTTCTGCCTTGCCCTTCGGACAATCCACTGCACCAAGAATGTTCACTAAGTGTCTAGTTCCTGTTATAGTTCATTTAGGGTTACAGGGTATCTAGATTGTTCCATACTTTGACAACTTGCTTATCTTTGCAGAGTCTTTTTGAAGTGCCAGGAATCTCTCTTTCTCTTGGGTAAGGGATTTCTTACATAAACTGGGAACCCAACAGAACATTCAAAAGTCTTTCTTGACTCCCTCACACAAGATCATGTTCCTGATATATAAAGAAAACACCACAGTTCAAAGACCTTTTCTTTCACAGGAAAAAATAGAGCTTTATTTAGATCTATTTCTATGATTTTCCACTCAGACGTTGGTCACTGCAAGGGAATATGTCAGAATTTAGGGGAATCGCTATTATTTCATGGAAAATTCAGTTCAGCAAATGGCATTTTCAGTGCACTTACATCGAACATGTCATTCGTTGAATTGTTCATACTGAGATCGCAACACAGTGAAGAGTGGAAACTTTGCCCTTTCCTCACTGTAGTGCAATCTCAGAGTTGGTATATATAATTAACTGGGGTTTGGGGGCTACAGCCCCCCACAAGAGCGGAATTCGATGAACGGGATTTCCGATGAAATGACGTTCACTGAAGTGAGTTTTCACTGATTTAGTATAGACCCATTTTGGGTCTCATGGCATCTGTGATTCTCATGAAACCTCTTGCAAGATTCCACATAAGAAAGATACAGTGGCATCTGAAATTTCTTTGGTCCCAGCATTTGCAACCTTTATCTTTTCAAATTCTAGTGCTGATGTTTGTCAGGAAAGCTTTTGGAGGAGACAACAGATTTTCTTATATACAGGTCTTCCCTTCTCCCTCCCTTCTCTAAAGCAGTCAGTCACCACAGACACCTTGGATTTTGCTTGGGGAGCAGTTTCAGAAGGAATAAAAGTGCATGGGGTGTGGAACCCCAAGAATAGTTGTAAGGATTATTATCTGTTGTGCAAAGCACTGCTCCTTTGACTGTCTAATGTGTGAAATGGTATCACACAATAGCTCTACATTGCTCACAGTACTATTGTATTGTTAACGATGTGGGTCTCACTTTTTTATTCTTGTTGTTTGGAGTCATTTTAAAATACTATCTCACTACTCAGAGGACTATAATGATTCTAAATGTTGCTTTCCAGAATGACCAACAAACTGCCCTATGAAGGCTAGAGTCTGGAATGTACTGTATTATTTTAAAGTGAAGCATCAGTGCAAGGCAATCTTTTAATATACATTTAGAAATTATGTATGCAGTTTTGGAAAACAGTATTTTCCTCAATCTATGTTAACCGTGCTACCTCCAATTTGGAGAGCTGTATTTCTGGTGCTTCCCTACCACCCTTTGCACTATAGAGAACCTTTTCATTATGTTGCTGTACTCAGAACTCCAACTTAGAAGATGTCTAGAGTAATCTTTATTGTGCCTTACATTCTCATCATAATTAATTGATGAAAAGTGCTTCTCTTGATCATCTGGGCAAATAATAGCTGATTGTTTTTTAAGAAGACTGCTGGTAAGGGTCCTGCTTCACTCTGCCTCACTGTACTTAGCTATACTTCACTCCCCACACTACCTCCACTCCTGCCCACCACCATATTTCCTTTCTTTTTTCACCCAACCCCACTCCCTAGCTTCTATTGTAATTAGAAAAGATTATAGAGCCATGCCCCCTTCAAACAAATATACCTCAACATACAGCATTATGATTGCCTGAATCTACTTTAGCCAGACAAAGCTTCCATTCTAAATATTAAGCCAATCTAATTTGGATCATGTTCCCAGTAATAATATGTAGAATCACATCCATTTTCTTTCTTCTCCTTTCAAATTATCTTCCAAAACTTTCACATGAGATTATTTATAATAGAATAAATTTTACTTACAAACTGATAGAAACCACCACCAGACCACTTACAGATTGCCTCATCCATTAAAATTAATTCTTACAAAAGACCTCAGTGCTCTATTCTAAAAAATACTATTCCACTATTACTAAAAACAAAATCCCTATACAGAACCACTAGTTCTTTTAAATAACTAAAATGTAGAAATATTCATTGCTAGCAAAACCCTATGTATTTGTATTCTTCTTTTGCAAAGAAAATAAGAGAATCTAACCCTATTCCCTTCCAACTCACATCTCCTGCTTTACAAAAACAATTATCTTTCAATTGCTATATACTAAATGATGGTAGCATGAAAAAGAAACAACATCTTATCACCAAAATATATTTGATGAACCCAAAACATTATAATTCTAGGGTGCATTAACCTGAATCTCCTTAGACAACACAAAACAACACAGGTGAATTATTTCTGATATAATTGAAGATGACTCTTAAACTTAAGAATTAAATTTGGACTCTCTGGAAACAACACCCTAGCTGTGATATTTCATAGGTTCATACATCTAAATTTATCTGCAGACAAACAAAATCCATCTTCCTTGACAAGTAACAGATTGAGCTAATCGTTCAACCAAATGAATTGTGGAACTGGACAGATGGATTTTCTAACTGGCTGAATAAAACACCTCTCTCACTACAATAACCACCATCAACAGCACCATAGTCCCTTTGATCACTGATGACTTCCACCAAGAATTTGGTCATTTTCCCTTAATTCCTTCCCTTTCAGATAACATTTAATACCAAACACTCTACTTTCTTATACTTCCCCTTTTCACTCAAAGGAATGAAATTAAAGGACATAGAAAGTCTACCAGGAAAACTTCTACCTGATGCAGCTGTAGTCTCTGATAACTTCCATCTCTAGATCATAAAATTATGTAAAGATTTATTATCACTGCTGCCAGCCACACCTACACCTTTCACTCTTCTACAACTCTGTACCTTCAGTATGGAAACTGCAGCTGTAAAACCAATCCCAAACCCAGTTCGGCTTCTCACTATTCATTATAGGATCATAGGATCATAGGAGGTTATTAGGTTATTGGCCCTGAGGCCCTTATAAGTCTAGACAAGAGTTTAGCCCAGGTTTAGACAAGTCACCACACAAAGCTGATTGATAATTAACAATCCTCTTGAAGTAAAATTCTTCTACAAACAGTACATATCCAACTAGCAGTTTGCATTAAAACATGCATTTCTTGTAAGAAATTAATGTGTTTCTGACAAGACCAGAATATCATGAATATACTAACAAAATGGGATCTTCAAACCACAGCAATAGAATTAAAAATAACAGTTTTCCTCAATGCATTTAACATATTTTTTATACCATACTTATATAACAACCACATAACTTAATTAACAAATTAGAATGCAGATTTAATTTAAAATATAAAACTATGTAAAATGTATATTAAAAAGTATTATAGCTTGCTCTTTCCTTAAAACTGGCTTTATACCTGCAGAATGATTCACACCAGGTACACACAATCCATTTATACTAATCCCTCCAAGATTTAGCAGTAAACTTTCATAAAAGAAAAAACACCTAACACCTACAATGTCCATTCTCACCTCTCCAAAGCCTTATTCACTGCATGCAGCCTTTACAAAACTAGATAGCAGTTGCCACAGCATCTCCATACAAGGACCAAGGCTTTGGGAATTGCTCCCTACGTCTTTTAAAAAATTTGGAACAATTACTCAAAATTATTATTATTATTATTATTATTATGTTTATATATATATATATATATATATATATATATATATATATATATATATATATATATATATATATATATATATATATATATATATATATTTTTTTTTTTTTTTTTTTGCTGGAAATGGCATAATTACTTGTTAATGTAACTTATATCTGTAAGAATATCCTGCCAGTTAGACATGTTAATATCCTTTTATGGGCATATCTCCCAGGCTGAATCTGAAATAGGTCCAACAAGACCACTGCTCTATTATATTTTAAAATAAAATCAAATTAATCATTTAAACAGTTGCATTGTTACATCTCTGTTACTACTGAGTGCAATTCAAACATCATTCATATATAGCAGGCGGTATCAATGCATGCATGGCCATTTGCTTATTTGTTCCTTACTTCTTCCTTTATAACATTCCTCAACCTATCATAATACACTTTCCCTTAAAAAACAAGACTCGTATTCCCATCAAAGCATCCTCTTTTATTACATTTTAATACTAAATTACATATTTACCACAAGCCACTATTTGGCATTATCAAATACTTGTCTTTTCCCTACCCATAAATTGCTCTATAAATACACTACATTCAGCCAATGTGTGGTCTTGTTCATAGTGGAGCACCTCCATCTACAGAGTGTTCTGTCATGATATGTTAAAGCCACTGCCAGACTCTTTTAATTGAATATCTGCTTACAGTTGGGAGATGAAGAATCCCTTTTGCATTGTGATTTGACACAAGGCATTGGAATACAGTTGGAGATGTCAAAGGCAAGGGATGAGACGCTGGAAGCAGTGTGCTGCCAAACAGTATGTGGAAATGTAAAGACTTTTCATGGCAGGTATTTCATAAGTGAGTCACTGGAAAGGTATATAAGGATTATAAAACATGTTATCTCCACTGCTTAAGCTGCAGTGTAATATTATACTCTATAGGGTGCTCTGAGCTTTATTTTACCCACAATTCCTGTCAGATCCAAGCATAGAGGGATGGAGCCATGAATATGAACCAGATGATTACTGGGAAGGGAAAAGTATGATGAGGTGCAGTTCATTCACCCCCCCCCCCCCCCCCGGGAGGAGCCAGGGCTTGTATCCCAAGATAGCAATTCTGTATACTATCTTCTATGGACATTAGAGATGGATAGAGGCATTTTTCTTCAAGGCACTTGGAGTTATGGGGTAGTGTCAGTCATGGAAGTAGGTGATAAGCCATTGCATCCGTATTGTGTGCCCACCCCTTAGGGCCTAGTGAGCATGTGTATGGGAATGGCAGAAGCAGCATTACAATATTCCCTGATGGATTTGCAGATAACTGCTCTGGAATTGGTTCTTACCTGGATAGGGAACAAATGGGTAGAGATGTGGTGATCAATCAGACAGTCAAAAGGTAGAGTGAGAAAAAAACTCTTAATATACTTATTTGGAAAAGCATGTCACACAACTGTACACTGAACAGACTCTGCTCCACTGCCTGTGATGTGATAGCCATTTCAGAAAGACCCAAACACTGTTGTAGGTTTTTTTTTTCCTCAGGCTATCATATGTCCATTATACAGGACATTCATGTGAGTGATAATTAGATGACTGATTTATCACTGTAGTAAGAATACCAGGCAGGGTTTATTCACTACCCACAACAGGACCCCAAACGGACAGAGGTTGTGAAAAAGTTCCCATCTCCCCATGGATAGCAGGCACTTACCAGAGTACTCAGATGCCTGTTTTCCTGACTCATTACACACAACTACATACTGCTTCTTGCTTAACAGATGTTTCAGTAAACACTTAAAATTCTTTAGCTTTTAAAGTTCAAATTAGTCATGATTCTCAGATGATGGGGAGTTTCTTCATGCTTATGGATTTCCTGTTAAATTCATTTAGCATTTCTGATTCTTCTCTTAATAAAAACAAAGCATCATTCTAAAGAGCTATTACATCATTCCAAGCTGGAAACCAGTGTGCACTGTTCATGTGGTTTTTATGTTTTTAGTTTATGAGTCTTACATGCCTGAGACAGACAATGGGTCTGAGAATGTAGTCTCATTCTCTGTCTCACTCTTTCTCTCTTGCTCTCTTTCTCTCTCTCTCTCTCTCTCTCTTTAACAGCCTTTCTTACCAGACCAGGTGTGCTTTTTCACTATTGAAAGATCTGCACCAAATATTACTTGTCTGTAAAAGAAAAATACCGTTTTTTGGAGATGTTTGACTCTCTCAGCACACATTCATAATAATTTATTGACTTTTTGTATATCTCCTGCTTAAACTGGACAGCAGGATAACTGCAGAGAAAACGTATATGCAGTGCAATATGTAGCCATTACATACAGTGCAGGCGCCATATACAGTGACTGATCTGTGGCATGCAGTATCTATAATCCAGTCTGGCTCCTTAATTGACAAGCTTGCCATTCGTCGATGTTCAACACTACTGGCTATCAATGTCAAAGTAACATTCTGATATTATTACCACTGTATATATATTCTGCATATTGTTATTCATATTACAGGACTAGTCTATAGTTTTCATAAACACGTCTAGAAACTCAGCCATGATTAGTACTAAAGCTGCATTTTAATAAATACAGTAGTATTTGCATAATTTATTGGGTGTGTAAAAGCTGCTTCATGTATGCAACACAGCAATGAATCTTTATGTAGAAAAATAGTACATTGTTGCACAGAAACTAGTACTCAAAAGAAAATATAAGCAAACCAAAGGAAAAATAAAGCAAATTGCAAGTTACATTTTGGGCTATATATCCCAGGATTATAACTTGCAGCAAGGGAAAATATCACTGCACTTAATTATGAGGTTACACACCTACCCTGCCTGACTTTTCCTGACAGTTAGAAAAGCAAATCCAGTAAAACTCTTTCCACACTAACAGCACATAGCACAGCTCTGACGTAGTGTAAGAAATCCCAACCAGATGTGCATTGCAACATAAAAAGACCACTTGGAGCATGTTCAGTTTGTTGTGTTATTACAGCCACACCAATAACATGCCTTTGTGATCAAAGGTCTTTCAGATCCACACTAGTTTTGGAAACAAAGTATGTCTTTGTTTTGTTTACTACATTGAACATGTACAGTAGCAGATTGTTCATTCATTAGCTGATTCATTGAAATGCTGGATACATAAGATGACGATGAAGGTTGTTAAGTTAAATCAAACAAAACATTTCCTCTAAAAAGGTTATTTTTAAAAATACAGTAAGTACATTTTCTTGCTGGGGACCAATCTGTCTTTGTCAGTACCAGGAGAACCCTAGGAGTTTCAGCAAAACAGTCAATAAAATGGTAAAGCTGATGAAACAGAGAAAAATGTGTACATGCCTTAATCTCCTCACTCAACTTGCATGTTTACTGGGGTACTTTCTTTTATCTCAGAATAAGTACACAATGTGCTCAAAACAGGTTACATAGTGAGTGTTGGTAAACCAGTTTAATGCAGACCTGTGCATTTTTAAACAACCAATAATAACTTGATATTATTTTGTTACTCCTTCCTCTGAAATAATATGTTTCTGTCAGTAATACATAATAAAACTATACCTTGGTGAATGGTACACATCAAGTAAATAAAATATGTGTTATTTTATCCAGAGTCCATGGGCCTTTATAGCCTAGCAGAATACTGTCCCTGTCATAAAATTGTAGAGGAGCTG
Organism: Protopterus annectens; assembly: GCF_019279795.1. Lineage (NCBI taxonomy): Eukaryota > Metazoa > Chordata > Ceratodontiformes > Protopteridae > Protopterus > Protopterus annectens. The sequence continues at coordinate 174,498,282 of NC_056733.1, forward strand.
GACTATGTGGGTTTTATGACGAAACAAACTACATCTTGACAAATCCATTAAATTAAATGTGTCTGAATGAACAGACAGATATTCCTGTCAGGTCAGACATTGGGCATTTGGTGTATAATTAATTTGGACAACCTCTGGTGCTGTTGTAGGTGCACTATACATGAGGACTGTACTGCAGATGTATCTGTTATGTTATATTAGTTAATAAAGCTACAAATAAAAAAAGAAAGTAACGCATGGGCTGGAGGAATAATTCAAAGGGCCATTCTCAGTTATGATCTGGGCTGATACGGTTGAAGAAACTTAATTAAAATTGTGCCATTTACATAAACATCTTGTAAAAGAATGCAGAAGGAATCACCACTGGAAAGCACGCCTCTGTTGTAATCCAAAGGAAATCTTTTATTCAAACACAAGTAAAATAAGCGCTTTCACGTAGAAAAACTACGCTTCATTAGATGTGATTTACAAAAAAGGAATCCATATTTTATACAAACTTTTGGCGCTCAAACGAAAAACAATTATTCAATTAGACAAAAAAACTTGTTGGTCTTTTAAAGTGCTCAACTTAAATATAGTTTTAATAGATGAATAAATAAATAAATACATAGAAATGCTTATAAAGGCATTCTATTTACAATCTATCATATAAGCAAGTTTTAAGTAGATCTTAATAACAACAGTTTAAAAGATTTTTAAAAAAATTTTTTTCCCTGTTCTAGAAATGTTTTAAAATATTCTAAAGCATCAGGGCTTTTAAAGCATACACAACCCACAATATAGCATGATTCAAGGGCATAAATTATCAAAATTCTTAGAATCAAGCAATATAGTAATATGTGTATAACTATATGGATACAACTATAAATATGACATCAAACATGTGTGACAGAACTATCAAAAACGCGTTATCAAAACGCGCTATCAATGTTAAGTCAATATTCTAAATGAACTTAAACAGTGATGATATTACATTGTAAAACCTTAAAACTGTAAAGTTTAGGTCTAAACTAAGGCAGTATAGAAAAAAATATACTAGCTAACGCTATTAAAATATAGTAATAAAAATGATGGTAGAAAAACAAAGATCTTTAAGTTGTGTTATAGCTCTAAACAACAAATAGATTGATTAGTATATGTGAGAGGCATGTTGTTCAAGGATATGGATATAATGTTCAAAGTTTTGCAAAAATATGTATATATATGCTCACTATTTAACTAGACATAAAACACATTGAAAGAAAACACAATTCATTAGTGCAACCATCAATATATGTAGAATAACTTCTCAAAATAACTATAACTATTATAAAACCATATATAGATTTAACCAATAGCAAAAATATGAATATGTAAACTTAACAATCATTTGTGAACATTTTATAAAAAAATTTTTTCTAATCTATCCAAGGTATATAATATGTAAACTGAATGTAAACTGAACTATGCATTATAACCTTCTGTTGTCTAATACAGGTTTAACGGATACAATTTGATTAATGCCTGGCATAGTGTGTGCTCTTAAAGTCAATATCCATTTTAACTCCACATTGGCCAAATGATTCATTTTATCCCCTCCTCTTAAATTTGGTGTAACTACTTGTAAAGTCCTGAAACTGGATTTATGAGTATTATTAGACTGTATATGTTTAGCTAGGGCATTCTGTTCATTTCCTTTTCCTTATGTCATATATATGGTTATACACCCTATCTCTTAACCTTCTTTTGGTTAAACCCACATAAAACGCCTGACAGTCTTCACAAGTTGCTAAATAAATAAGGTTAGTGCTGTCACAGTTGGAATAGAAGCTAGGTGTAAAGGTATATAAACCTAGGGGGTGTTGGAAAATTTGATTGGTGGAAATATAGGGGCACATATGACAGTGACCACATGGATAGGTTCCAACTTGGGTATGTCTAATATTACTGTGAATGTTGTCTTTTTCTATACATAAAATTTGTTTTAAATTTTCACAGTTCTTGAAGCTGAACCTAGGGTAATCTCCTACAAGTAATCTGGTAGAAGGATCCATAGTTAGAGCATTCCAGTTCCTACGGATTATCTTTTTCAGTATGATTGTATCACTAGTATATTTCATCGTATATGTTACTTTGTCTGTATAAGATTTTGATCTCAACATATCAGAATTGAAAGAATGTTTACCATAGGTTTTCGTATTGCCTCTATCTAATGATGTATTGCCTATTATGTGATGTTTACAATTTTTTACCATGTTGCTGTTATAACCTCTTTCTTTAAAGAAAGATTCCAACTTTTCTACCTCTGTTAAAAGTATAGCTGCTTCTTTACAAATTTTAGTTAATCTAGTAAACTGACTCTTAACTATCCCAGAAAATATATGCCTGGGATGCATACTGTCATATCTTAACAGTGTATTTCTCCATGTTGGCTTCCTGTAAAGGGAAGAACAAATGGTACCTTGTTCTGTAAATTTCAAGGATAAATCCAAAAAATGAATATTGTGTTGTGAGGCTTCCATAGTAAATTTTAAAAAAGTAGTGGTAGATTCCAAATGAGTAAGAAAGATTTCAAAGTCAATTCTACTACCCTCCCATATAATCAGAATACCGTCCATAAATCTCCTATAGAGTTTAATTCTCTTATATGAGACATGATTGAATAAAAAACTAAGCTCCCAATGATAAACCACTAAGTTGGCATAAGTGTTTGCACAGGGGGTGCCCATGGCAACCCCCCATTTTTGTAGGTAGCATTTGTTTTTAAACATAAAAACGTTATTATTTAATACCAGTTCTAATAAGTGGTTTACAAGAATTTGCCTGTTGTTACTAAAGTTAGAAAACTTTACTAAAATCTCTCTTATGGCTTGCAGGCCATAATCATTGGGAATACATGTAAACAAATTCTTTACATCCAATGTTATTAGCAGATATTCTGAGATATTTTTGCGTAATTTCAAGTCATTCAAGTGACCTAAGAGCTGGTAAGAATCTTTGAGAATTGTGGGTATGTTATCTACAACTGGCCTTAATAAATGTTCTATGAATGAAGAGATAGTAGAAGTGGCCCATTTTTCACTAGATACAATCGGCCTCATCGGTATGGGCAAGACATTTTTATGAATCTTAGGTAGGCCTTTAATTATGGGCATAATCGGAAACTCAATAAGGAAATAATAGTAAATTTCACTACTAATTTGTCCACACATTAATAAGTCATACAAATCCTTATGTATGTTTTTGACAATGGTATCAACTTCATCTGAAGTAATAACTTGATATGTGGTGCCATCTGCAAGGAGAGAGGTCATATTGACATCATAATCTGCGGTATTCATGATTACTACACCCCCTCCTTTATCTGCTGGTTTAATCATAATGTCTCTAGCATGTTTTAGAGTGTTAAGAGAGATTTGTTCATTAGGTGTTAAATTGAAGTATGTGCATCTTTTTAGTTTTTTCGAAAACAATTCATAAAAATCTCTTTCACACAATTTCATGACGCATTCAACATTATGAGGAATAGGAGGCATAAAATTACTTTTGCATTTAAAATAATTAATCTTATTATCAACCTGTGTAACATTCTTTTCTTTGAAAAAAATTTTTAAGGCTATAGTGCGACAAAATAATCTCAGGTCAATCAAAGTGTCGCTAAGAGTACTGATTTGTGATGGAATGAAATATAAGCCTTTATTTAACAGCAAAACATCAGGATCAGTAAGGACAGTATCTGAAAAGTTGTAAACTAAATTGTTCAGTTCTTTGTCTTTCTCATAGCTCCATATTTTTCTCCTGACATCTTTCTCTTTCGTGGCCCCCTGCTGTTGGAGCGTCCTCTCAAATTGGATTGTTGTTTGACTGGAAAAGGTAAACAACGTGTATTGTCCATAGCTGAATCCTTCGGTCTAGCTCCCGAAGCAGATTCTGAAGGAATGATCCTATTAGCCTGCTGATTAGGTGGAGGAGTATCATTGAGTAAGCAACTAACGTTGTTGGTCGTGTTGGTTAATGGAGGAAACTGTTGCTCATGACATGTGGTACTGTTAGATATAGGAAAGGGAGGTATATTCATCATTCTAATAGCATCATCATCAGCTGTTACATTATTAGTGGAAGGAGGTTCAATAGGAGTGGTATTGGCCACTATATTACGATTGGAGTGCTGTGTCCTCGGCCAAACAAACACCTGGCCGAGTGCAAAATCATTTGAGTCTCTAAGGAGTTTTCTCTGTTTAGTTTGTTTAAGTCTCTCACTGAACAAATTCACCTGTGTCCATATGCTTTCCAGTCTTTTAACATAATAGTCAGTACTAAAACGTTCATAAAGATTTTTCTGTAAAGAGTCAACTTTATTCCTTAATTCAGTTTCTAGTGGAGAGAAATATTCTATTAAAAGCTTCATGTAACTAAAGCCTAATTCAATGTTCAAATCCTGCCATTTTCTAAGTAAAGTAGGATGGCTATCGCCATAAGTAGGCATGCAAAAAATTTGCATGCCTCTGGGTCTGATCTTGAAAATGAAGGCAGGCTTCCAAATGTAGCCTCTGCCAAGCGTATCGTTGCAGTTTAAACAAATCATCTTGCAATTCTTTGCTGAGTCTGTTAAAGTCTAATAGATTCTCACCATTGTTTGGGATATACGTTGGAACTTGGTTGTTGCTGAGCTCCAGAGCCAATAAAGGGTTGTCGCTTAGATGTAGTAGATGTCCCCAAGCGGGAGTTCCAGCCCTCATCTCCGGTTGAAAGTCAAGTTCTATATCCACTTGTTCCATGTGTCAAATCAGCAACAGCAAAACGAAAAAAGAGAATCAAACAAACAGAACCTGTTGCTGATGAATAAAGAAACCTTCCGAACAGCCAAGGAAACAACTTGTAAAAGAATGCAGAAGGAATCACCACTGGAAAGCACGCCTCTGTTGTAATCCAAAGGAAATCTTTTATTCAAACACAAGTAAAATAAGCGCTTTCATGTAGAAAAACTACGCTTCATCAGATGTGATTTACAAAAAAGGAATCCATATTTTATACAAACTTTTGGCGCTCAAACGGAAAACAATTATTCAATTAGACAAAAAACCTTGTTGGTCTTTTAAAGTGCTCAACTTAAATATAGTTTTAATAGATGAATAAATAAATAAATAAATAAATAAATAGAAATGCTTATAAAGGCATTCTATTTACAATCTATCATATAAGCAAGTTTTAAGTAGATCTTAATAACAACAGTTTAAAAGATTTTTTAAAAAAAAATTTTCCTCGTTCTAGAAACGTTTTAAAATATTCTAAAGCATCAGGGCTTTTAAAGCATACACAACCCACAATATAGCATGATTCAAGGGCATAAATTATCAAAATTCTTAGAATCAAGCAATATAGTAATATGTGTATAACTATATGGATACAACTATAAATATGACATCAAACATGTATGACAGAACTATCAAAAACGCATTATCAAAACGCGCTATCAATGTTATATAGCTCTTTATGCTTAAAAATATTATAAAATTATGTAAAAAACTTTTAAAACCAGTTTATAACCATTGTATTCCTTATTTCAGTAAAAGAAATGGTTTTATAGAAATAAATTTGTTGAGTTGTTTGAGACATTATTATTATTTTTATTATTTCTTACATTGATTGTAATATGATGTAAAATATACATATAGAGACAATCGATAATATACGCCTCTGAAAATGTTCTGAAACAAAGTGTTGTGTTGTTATTGCTAATACATGAAGTCTTGGCTCTTTAAATATATGTGGGATATATGTTTATGTCAAAAGAAGGGTTAAATGGATTTTTGAAGGTTGGATTTTGGCGCCAAATAGTACTTAAATATAGTAGTACTAATTGTGTCACCTGGTCTGATGAAGTCTGCATTAAGCAGATGAAAGCGCTTACCGTTGTGTTCTGTGAAAAAAGTTTAGTTTCGCCTTTGAAGGTTATGTGTTTGTCGAGCAGTTATATAGATTAAAACTGGTTTTATACATCCTTATTCGAGTCCAGATTCACTTATAGCCTAGTACAAGTAGCTTGGACGGGGTTCCGTCTAACTGTTTGGATTTTCTGAAGTATGTAAAATCTGAAACTCAAATTATTTAGTAATTTGAATACTTAATGATTTATCAGAAAATCACAAATTTTATGAGGAGCAGACCAAAAATATTAGGCAAAAAATCTGGACATTCTTTGAAGTCCTTGATAGTTGAAAAGTATGCATGTCATTCTTACAGACATTCTTACATTCTTCCGTCTAACTGTTTGGATTTTCTGAAGTATGTAAAATCTGAAACTCAAATTATTTAGTAATTTGAATACTTAATGATTTATCAGAAAATCACAAATTTTATGAGGAGCAGACCAAAAATATGAGGGAAAAAATCTGGACATTCTTTGAAGTCCTTGATAGTTGAAAAGTATGCATGTCATTCTTACAGACTGATGTCCCTCCATAGGTTCATAGCTTCATATGAGGTTACTAGGCTAGTGGCCCTATAGCCTTTTACAAGCCTAGCCATGTTAATCTCAAGTATACCTGTTTGTTGTTCTTGGGCAGTTCACAGAGCAAATTTATGAACAGAGCGGGTCTGTGATCAACAGTGACTACCCCTGTCCATGAAGGACATGGGTGCCACCTCAGGGGTGAATCTGAGGTCTCACATCCAATTATCTAGGTTGCATTTGAATAGGGTCAGTAAGGAGCTCTGTTTTACATGAATGGGAAGTCTATTCCAGAGACAAGTCAGTCTCTGGGAGACATATCTATCTCTCTCCAGCATGTTCTGTTAATGTAACAACCTCGGTTGAAATCCCTAGAGCAGGTGACTCTTGTGCCATTTGACTTGCAGATGTGCAGCATTTGCTTTAGAGCAGGGTTGGAGATTGCCCTATAGGCCAAGCACAAGTCACATCTCAGCAGCCTGTAAGATACAGAGTAAAGTGACAGGGCTTTCAGCCTGTCCACGTAGGTCATGGTTTTTAGTCTCTGTATTTTCTTAGTGAGAAACATCTGTGGTCTCTCCAGCTGCTGCAGGTGTCTGGTGAGATACATGCAAAAGGTTGTGTTATACTCTTTTAGAGGTCTGATGAGGGTTGAGTACAGTGGAGATGTAACATCCCTTGATCTGGATGCTATGATCTTGCTTATGAGATGCGCTACATAGAAGGCTTTCTTGGTGATCAAAATTCAAATTTCTATCAACCTGTGCTCCCAAGTCTCACACCATTGGGTTGGGACTCAGAAGGGTGTTGTCAGTATTGTAATTTGTATGGAATTCCATTTTGCCTATGGAATAATAATGCATTTTTTTGCATTTAGTTTTAGACAATGGCTTTGGCACCAATCATTTGTTTCTGTTAGCCCTTCTTGCAATATGTTGACATCTTTGGGGGACTCAATGATTGCTCCCAGTTTGCAATCATCAGTGAACTTCATGAGCCAAAGGCCATCTACTTTGACTTCACCTTCTGAGGAATAGATGCCAAACAATAAGGGGCCCAGCACAGACTCCTGTGGTACTCCAATGATGATGGGTCTACTGGTGTAGGTGGAGTCACCCATTTTGACAGAGTTTGCTCTGTCAGTGAGCCAGTTGTCTACCTATCTAGTAATATAAGGGTTAATTCTTATTTTTTTTAATTTCTCCAAATTTTTTGGGTTTGTATTACCATGACGGGAATGGAACCCATTCCTAAGTCAAAGTATGATTAAAGTTCATGAAATTAATATTGTTTCACTCTTTGATGTCAGCCAAAAGTGCTCTTCACAGCACCCGCAATGTGCCCAGTAATGACTCCTTCTGCAATTCAGATGGAGTTACATGTATTGATAGCATATCTAAGTATGATTGTAGACCCGTTGCTCCTACTACTGTTGGAACTATCTGGGTATCTTTCTTCCATATTGCTTTCGTTTCTGCTTGCAAATCCTGATATTTTATGACTTTGTGTCTCTCTGTACACAGGACACTGTAGTTACTGGGTGTGGTGATTTCAATGATCAATGCTAATTTTGTCTTCTTTTCATGGACCACTATATCCAGTTTTCTAGCATCTATCTTTTGAACTGTTGGTAATGGATCATCCCATGTGATGTAGACGTCATTTTCTATTATGCTTTGTGGCTCTAATTTCCAATGTTTTTCAGCCACTTCAGTGCAATAATGTTTGCACAATCCCTAGCGCAACAGTCTTGCCACATTATTATGACTTTCAGTATACAGTCCTTCTGCCATTATTGGGTCACAACCAGCAACAAGATGTGCAAGTGTTTCTAATTCTGTTTTACAAAACCTACATTTGTCTGTTTCTCCTACATGTTCAATGGACTTTGCAAACCAACATGTACGTAACTCACTATCTTGTGCTGCCAATATTAACCTTTCATCTCTTGGTTTGAATTTGCCTCTCCTTAACCATTCCTGCATTCATTCCTGATCAACATGAGGTCCTTCCAGAGGTTTTCTATACTTGCAACTAAATTTATGCATTTTTCACATTTCTTGCCTTTTCATCTGGACCTTCACTTTATATTTTCTTTTGTTTTTTGGTACATTCAGTTGCTGCCTGTTTTTTATCCAGTGTGGTTTGATTTCCATTTACTTATTGACACTAATATGCTTCTGCTAGCCTAAGCAGGGAAGTCATTGTAGATTTATTCTCCTCAGGTTTCAAAATGTTCACTACATTTGGGTCTTCTGAGGACAGCAGATATATGTGGAGTCCCATGATTGCAGATCTGTACATGTAATCAGTTTCAAGGAGGCCCATCCGTCCTTCGAAACAGGAAATATATAATCTTGGTATGCACTGATTTTTATAAATCAGTTGGTGTGCATGAAGCATCCATCTTGTTTTCCTATTTAATCTATCTAACACATTTTGGGGCAAATCAATCACTCCAAAACTGTAAGTTAGGACAGAGAGAGCATATTGGTTTATAGCTTGGATTTTGTTCCTAAATGTCAATGCTGTTTTCAGGATTAATTCAAGTCTTCTGAAATATTCCTTACTAAGTTTTATTTGCATTTGTCATGCTTTCTTGTTGATCCTTCATCAATTCCCAAATATTTATACACTTCTTCTTACTCAAGTTATTTTATATCACATTCTTGTCCCAAGCTGATATTTTCTTGGTGTTGCAGTTGCCCTGCTTTAAAGGTTGCTTTTGCACATTTATCAAGACCAAATGACATTCTTATATCATCTGAAAAAGTTTTGACAACTTGCAGTTGTCCCTACATTTTCTCATCTGATGAGCTGTACGGTTTTAAATCATCGACAAAGAGGAGACGAGAAGTCTTTACACTTTGTTGTTTTGTAGGAGCCATATTATAGCTATGGTCTAAGTTGTTAAGTAGACACCTTAATGGGTTAAGGGCAAGGCAGAATAGCAGCAGTGACAAAGAGTCACTCTGGAATATCCCCCTTTACATTTTTATCCCTGGGATAATAATTTAACCTTTATCATGGCTTAATTGCAAAGTGGCCTGGTACTGTTTCATGGTCACTACAATGTAGTTGATCAGTGTAGGATGTATCTTATACATTTTAAGCACTCTTTTATCCATGAATGTAGGATGCTATCAGATGCTTATTTTGTAGTCAATCCATGGCATACATAGATTCTTCCCCTTTTTACAGTTCTCCACTATAACAAATGATACTTTGTTCCATATGACTTTCTTTCATTGCCCTTTTGTTCTACTGCCATAACTGAGTTTTCTTCTAAATGACTATAAACTCTGTCGGCATCAGTTCCAGTATAGAGTTTATACGTCTGAAGGAAGGAAAGCTATTGGTCTATAATTTTTAGTGTAGCTTGCAGGTTGACTCTTAAGTAGGAGCATTGTTCTTCCTGTTAGCCAGGCTGGTGCCTGTTTGAGGTATGCATATAAATATTGCTTACTCATGGCTAAATCTTTGTGCAAAGATGTTAATCATTTAGCCAAAAGTTAGGTACTGCATCTGGGCCTGGGGGTTTCCAATTAGAGACTTTTCTTAACTTTATTTTAATCTCTTTGGCTATTTCATCCCATTTCATATCCTGTACCTTTAAACTTCATATTCTTTCTTTAACTTCTGTTCATTTATCATCTTTGTTATGTTCCACATGATCTTCTTCAAAATTTCTGTTTCTTCTTTTTTTGGTGGTCTTTTAATTCCTTTTACCTTGTTTCCCATTTCTCATAAAACTTTTTTGTGTCATAAATAAATTGCTTATTTTGTACTTTTCCTTTATATTTATCTTCATATCTTATAAATTTTTCTGCCTGGGTTGAAATTTTTAGTTTATTTGTGATTGTGCATGATAGATCCTGGTCTGTTCTAATGATGCGCAATGCTTTTATCACATCTGTTCATAGTATTTTTGTTGCTCTGTTCCCTTTTCTATAGTCTTCTAACAGTGATACATCTTGTCTTAACTGCTTTATAGTTTTCTTTATTCAATATTTCCATGATGGTATTCAATTTCTCCCCTTCCTTTCCCTCAGTTCCCTGTGATCTTGTGGTAGAACTTTATCAATTATTAATTTAGCTGCACAGTAATATATCCTGTTTACTTCTGTTATATCACATGGATCTCTATGGACAGTCCTAATTACTGTGTTCATTTGTTTTATCAGACTTCTGACTTTTTGGGTTTTATTAACCTTCTGCAGTCTATTTCTTTAATTGATCTTGATATAGCTCTCTGTGTCTATTAAATCAAGCAACTCTTCTCTAAGCTCATTTTCTTCCAAACTGAGGGCACATCCCTTATTTTCCATGTCCTGCGGGCATTCTATAGAAGGTTCTATAGCATATTCCTGTGGCATATTCTCTTCAATTTCATCCTGTGCCATCCGTTGTTCTGTCATATGGGAACTCACTGGCCTACCACTTCTCAACATTGACTGCATCAGTTTCCACACTTTCCTGTTCCTTCCCTTGCTGTCTATCTTCAAGTGAATATTTATACTGGTTTCCTTTGGAAGTCTCCAAATTATCTTGATATGGCACCCAATCAATTGCTTCCTGTTACACTGGTTTCCCCTTAATATGGATATCCATTGCTCTATCCTGTTGTGGTGCTTTCTGAATTAAATTTTCTGCACTGAATCCTTCTCTTTGCAGGTACTCCATAACCTCAGTTTGTATTTCTTTAACTTCTCCATTATTAATCTCCTTTTCTGCTTTGCCTCTTTGTCTTCTTATTTTTTGTATTGTAAAGTTTTCCGTGTCTGGATTCCTTTGCCTGTACTTTTTCAAATATCTTTGGTGCTGCTCTTTTTATATTGGTTAGTTTTGCTTTCTCCTTTGCATAAATATTACACCATATTAGATCTCTTTTTCTTTCCCATGTCCATATTTCTTCTTCAGATGTTTCCTGATCTTCCTGCTTCTCCTTACTTTGGGGACTCAGTCCATCATGCTGTGATGTAATCTGTGTTAGACCTTCTACACCAAATCCTTCACTTTGTAGGCACTCCATAACTTCAACTTCTATTTTTTTAACTTCTACTTTACTAATGTTCTTTTCTACATTCCATCTTTGTGATATTATTGTGAAATTTTCCAGATGCCTTTAGCTGTATTTCTCTTCGAATATCTTTGGGGCTGCCTTCTTTATATTGATTAATTTGGCTTTTTCCTTTGCATAAATATTGCACCATATCAACTCTCTCTTTCTTTCCCATGTCAATATTTCTTTTTTTATACTTTTCAAATATCTCTTGATTTTGTTGTTTATATTTTCACACTTTCTGAAATGCTTCTTTTTCCAAACAGATCAAAGCTTCTTCACAAATCTGTTGTATTAATGAACACAAATTTTCATTTGAAGCTTCTGGCAGTTTTTCTTTCCTCTAATTTATCTCTTAATCTCTTTGTATATCCTCTGTCGGGTAGTTCCAGGTTTTTTCCATATTAGTAACTATACATAATTTCTTTCTTATCTTCAATAGTCCATTCTATCATCTTTATGGCTCTTCTTTGGCCTATCAGTTTTTGTGATTTTTGTGGACTGCTACTTCCTTCTACAACAGGGAGGCCATCCTCCCCCTGGGCCTGGCCTGGCCCCATTGTAGGAATGTTTCTGTATTTTGGGGGCTCTACACTGTCATTTTTTCCAGTCCTGGCACCAGTGCACCTACCAGGATTGGGCCCTTTTTTATCCTTGGACTTGTGCACCCAGCTATCTTTTTTATTTTTTAACTACTTCTGTCCATGATAAATGCTATATAAATACAGTCTCTATATCAGTGTCGCCTTGGTGAGATTTTGTAGAAAACAGGGTCCACCTCATGAAGGTACTAACCAAGACTTGAGGATGAATTCAATTTCAGCACTACTACTCTCCTTTGCTTGCTAACTTTCATCTCTCAATTTGGACTGCCTATCTGGGGAGTTTCTCAATGATGCCAGAGTGGGGAATTGTGTTAAAAGCCTTGGCAAGGTTGAGATAGGCTGTTACAGTCTTACCTTTGTCCCTAGCTTTGGTGACATTCTTAATGAAGTCTACCATATTTAATAAGCATGATCTACACTTAATGAAGCCAGACTGGGTTGGATTCAGCATTTGGAGGTCACCTGTCCATGATAATTCTTTCCATGGCCTTGCAGATGAGGCTGGTTAGACTTCAGGGTCTGTGTTTCCCAGGTTTAGTTGATACCCCCCCCCCCTTGTGCAGGGGGATTGCTGTCGCTGATCTCCATTCTGCGGGAACATAGCCAGTTCTCAAGCCATAATTAAATAGAATGTCAAGTGGGCCCACTTGGTCTTTGGTTTAGATTGTTTAGTATACAGCCTGGAATATTATCTGGTCATGTTTTTTCACATTAGCAAGCACAGAGATGACCTGCTCTCTAGAAATACTAAGCAGAGGGCTGGTGTCAGGTATGCTTTGGAATATGGTAGGTGGAGATGGGGGGTGAAGTTTGTGCTGAATCTGTCAGCTAGCAGGTTGGCATTATCTTCTGGTTTAGTATAAGTGATCCCATCAATCTGGCACATAGCTGGGCATTTCCTTTTAGACACTGGATGTAGTTAAAGAATGCTTTATGATTATCCTTGTCTAGGGATGTGATTTTAGTTTCATAATTTGCTTTAGAAGACTTTACAAGATTTCTGATTTTCTTGTTTAGGCTTAGGAGGGAACTCTTTCTCTGCAGATTGATATCCCTCTTGCTTTTGGAGAACAGTTTCTTCCTCTTGATACATAATCTGTTTATACCTGAAGTCCACCAGAGGGCATTGTTTTTAGAGGAAGACCTGGTTTTGATCTGGTTAGACACAGCAGAGTTTAGACAGTCGCTTAAATGTTTGTAAAGGGCATGTGCGTATGCTTCTGCATAGTGATCATTGATATTGCGACTGCAAGTGGTATGAAGCTTTTTATACCATCACTTAATAGATTGTAGTTAGCTTTATTAAATTTTTTTTTAATAAATTTTGCTCCTGTGAGGGTGTTAGTTCCAGTAGATATTTCAAACAAGACTGATTTGTGGTCTGACCTAACCAGGGAGGCCATCAAGCATGGGGAAGTACAGTGACCCCCCCCCCCCCAGTGTTGGTGAGTACTGTGTCCAGAACATTATAGCCCCTAGACGAGGTCCAAACTATCTATTCCACAGCATTTGTGTTAACAAAGTCCAGGAGCCTCTGGGCAAGCATGTTTCCACTCATGTATTTCCCCAAGTCTATGGAAGGATAGTTGAAATCTCCCATGACTTGCATGTTGGGTTGTATGGCAAGGGATTCCAGTAAACCGAGGTAGGTGGTGAGCTTATCCTGGTTCATGGTGAGGGATCTATAGCTAGCAATGATATGGTATGGTACTTTCCCAATAGTTAATTGGACATGAAGTAGTCAAGAGAGTCCTGCTGTCTGACCAGTATCAAAGTGTATTTGGTTTTAATGAAGATGACTACACCTCCACCTTTGGTTCCTTCATGCTCATTTTGAGGTCTGAACATGTGGCAGGCATTTTAGCCTTGCAAGGCCGGAGTACTCTCAGCAGCCTTAAACCATGTCTCTGTAACTGCACAGATGTCAGCATTCTCTAAGGTGAGGAGTGCTTCCAGGAGTGCAGTTTTATGATTAAACTCCTAGCATTAAGCAACATGACACTGAGTTTGTCTCAATTAGATTTTGTTATGTTAGAAAATTTGTTATTTTGACATTGCCTAAAAAAGGCACTATGGGGGAAGAAAGGGTCTTTGACAGTATCCGAAAGCCTAGGGAAGATATGTGCAGACCGTCTCTAGCAAAGCAGCAAGGTCTGTCTACCATATACTCCCAGGCTGACAGATACTGGATCCCCTTGGACTGACACCAGAAGCTGATCCAATTGTTGAAGTGAATCATTCTTTGTTTATATTGTGGCATCATCCTGGGTGAGAGTAAAACAGTGCTTAGGCCTAGGGACATACCTGCCTGAGACACATAATCAGAGAGTTCCATCATGTCTCTCTTCATGTAGTCCAGAGAGGTACTTCTCAAGTCATTCACTCCAACATGGACTATGACAGAGTCATACCAGTACCTGTTGTTGAATAACTTGAGTGCATGCATGTTTTGTCAGATACTGGCACCAGATAGGCAGCTGAACATGACCTTCTCCTTGTCCAGTCTGGTGAGGGGGACATCTATGTGTCTTACTATGGAGTCACCTATGAACAAGACATTCTATGTGTTTTGCCTTAGGGCCTTATTGTTGAGACACAGATATGTGTTGATATGTGCAGTGGTTTCCTTTTTGCTTAGTGGTAAGTGTGGGTGGTGTGCATTTAGGACGTCTCTGTTCTTTTGGTAGACAGTGAGTACCTCCACGTATGTGGGTTTATGTGTCATGACCTTATTCTGTGTGAAAGGTGAGGTTTGCATGAGATGTGAATCATGTGTGCTGATAACCTGTTTGATGTCTAGTTTGTTTTTATGTGAGAGAATTCACTCCAATTCCACAGTGTATTTACATCTCTCACATAAGGTGTTAGTTTGCTTTAGGAGTAAATGGTCAGTATACATGAAGCAATTGCTACATTGCCTCAGGATGCCCATATCAATCAAGCTGGCAGAAGAAATGATGAGAAACTGCCCATCCATTGTGAAAGGATTTTTCTGAATGTGATATTTGGGACGGAAGTGGGCTAGCTGGACTTAGTCATAAACATCAAAAATTAAGCAGTAATTTGATTAAATACAGTTAACACAGTGCAGTGCTGGCTTAAGATATACTTATTATACAGGTTTCTTTTCAGTGGATGCCGTGTATTTCAGGGCAGATGCACTCCAGTCCACTGACTAAAGTTGCCAAACATTGAGCAGCTCTGGTAAAGTGAAAGAAAACTCGCACAAATGCGATGCTTATATACAGGCAAATATAAACAGTTTTAACAAAACCACCAATGGGAATGCCCCAAACTGAGCCTTTCTCCAGCAATTCCCAACTCAGGGGGTCCTGAGCTACACACTTCTGCTACAAGGGTGAAGGGAGGTCCTCTTAATGTAAGATGGCTGGTTTAAAAGCACAGTGAAACCAAACAGATTCAGCAGGTCTGAGTCTAACCTATGCTACATAAAGGCAATGAAATACAATTTCTAGATGGGAAAGAGTAAGGGAGAGTCACTTAAAGGTCAAAGTGAGACTGTTTAGTAATGTACTATTAGATGACCTGCAGTGGTACAATCCTCTGCACAAACTGGCAGCTCTTCAAGCAGCTGTGATCAGTGGCAGACTACGGAGAGTGTTTCCATTCTCATCTGCCCTTTCTCATCACTCTTTATGGGTTATCTATCTCATTTTACCCAGTCTTAATCCTTACCACACATCTCACAATCCCAGTTCCAAGTTCTTACTCAGAAGTTATTAGTCAAAATAACTATTTAGTTACTCAGGCTCATTGGACTGGTTCTGTTTAAACTGGTGCATATCTGGTTCTTGGTATGTGTAAAGAACAATCACTTGCAAGTAATTTAACTGGCTTATGACAGTAAACAAATTTAACTAGTTTATGACAGTAATCTGCCACTAACCTTAGAGGGGTGCAGTCTGCCCCATCTTAGTTATTATAGTTATTCTGAAAATTATCAGTCATTATCAATATTACATGGACCATAACTCTTTGATGTATTTCTATATATGCCGTTATTATAATCATTATTTAAGTACCCTAACCTACCGATTTTTTATAGTATAGCAGGATAAAAATGTCACTTTAGCTATTCTTTGCAGTCTGTATGGTTTCAACAGTGCCATTCCCTATTTTAAATAATGATGGTCACTTTAGATCATTAGTGTTTTCTGTTGACTTCCTTTTTTAATATTTTGTTACTTTCCAAAATAGTTTTAACACATGGTTTATGTCTGTCAATGCACCATGTATACAGATAAACCACTAACCCAATTTATTGTATAGCTTGTACAAAATATGAGTCTCCCCTCCCCCTTTCAGCTGAACTGTCAGTCTGAAAGCTGGAGTGAAATCTGTCTGTATCTCCAGAGAGTGCTGAGTTACACAAAGTACTGACAGGATCAAGGATTCCCACTCAGGGTACGGGGTTTGGAGACATAAGCTGGTGCATGCATTAGCTCTTGTTTCTCTTATTCAAAAGGCCCTGTTAAAAACAAGAGAAATAAAATATTTGATTCTCACTCTGTCATCTTGACTCAGACAGACTTAGTTTACCATTCTTATAAAGTCTGTGACACAGAGCCATTAACTTACTCTCAGGGAGGGTCTTTTGACCTGGCAGTCTGGCAGGGCTCTTCATCTGCCTGTAAATTTTTTGTTACTGTATGTCACTTGTAGGTCTGATCCCATAGACTGATCTATTCTCTTGAAAGGAATTACAGTTGCTCCAGTAGGGCTGAAATGCTTCTGCTAGGAAGCCTTATTTATTAAAATTGAATAGACGATCAGTGAAAATGTTATGCAGTAATAGTGCTACTACAAGCACAAAATCCTTAGAACCTGACTGTCTGCTTTCTAATGCCCTTGTTTTCTGATGGATTAAGGTTCGTTATCTTACTGCGGTGGTGGTGCTGTGGTAGCGTTATCGCCTCATAGCAAGACGTTGTCCCATTCAATTCTCAGCTAGAGCGTCTTCTGTATGGACTGGAGGCATACATGAATGAGGCGTGCCTTCATTGAAGGTTGTGCGTCAGGGCTGATAACCTGGTACGTAAAAATCCACTACCAATCATTAGCAGACCAGAGTTCCACTGTGACGACCCCTAACCGGGAAAAGCCGAAAGACACAAACAAATCTTCTGCTTTCCTTGGGATCCACTTTTAGTTTATTTGTCCATTGTAAGGATGTTTCTTAATGTATATTGTATGACAATTCACCTAAAAATCCTTTGGTTGAAAAACTGGGATCTTGAGTTTCTCCTGGTGTCTGACAAAATCTCTATCTGAACATGTATTCTCAATATTCCAGATTGTTTTCCCCTTGAAATGATACTGTTTGTATGACAATGACCTCAGCTTTAAATGTATGTCACTCAGAGAATGCAAGCTCTTATGTGTTCCAAGTTTTGCATGATTTTCCATAAAGACAGAGAAGCCCTCTCCTTTAATCTTTCATTTATGCCACAGGTTATGGCAGACATTAAACAAGATCAGATGATTCAATTTCTTTCATCCTGTATTGAAGGGAGGAATTAATTACCTACAGAATGGATCCAAAAAACAATTGTTTGCATTAATTACCAAAAACAAGCAAATGACAGTAGCAGATAAAATTACATTTCAACTCAACTCCTGACAACAAACTAGATGAATCATACTCATTAAAAATGCAACTTCCAGAACAGTTTTACATATGTTGGCCCTCTTACAAGATTGTAGTTGTGCAAAACATTTTTTCACCCTTTCCAAGTATTTTCCCTTTCCTTCAGTGTTGTGTTATCATGGAGTTAGTATATAAGCAAGGTGGTGCCTTTTTGTGCTGCCATCCATAAATTCAGTGGGTGGACATTTCAAAATGTTTGACCTGTCCAGTTAATTTGTGACAATTCTAAGACCAGTGATCCTGTTTCAGAGGAACTTTTTGTTTTCTTTATCCCAAATAGATTGTTTGCTTCAAAAGGTAAGCAGTATCTTTCCAACTGGATCACTGGATACACACAGCCATCTGTTATGATTCTACAGATAAGACCCTACAGGGGAGAGTCTGGACTCATTCTCCTAGAGCTGTAGTCATGTCTGCTGTTTCTGTAGAAGTGCTTCTTCTGTTGTAGCCTCTGAGATAGCATTATCTTCTTTCTATATATTTAAAAAGCATTAAAAACAGGTTAGTATTTTCAATGCCAGATGTGGGTTTGGTATTCATATATACAGGGATGACCAATTCTTTGAAGCTTGTTTAGCTGAGATAAAAAAAATGGATGGACAAACTGCCCAAAGACTGATATCTTACCTGAGTTTTAGAAAACTAAAAATGAATTACCCTAGTTGGGCAGGAGTGTAATGCATTATGTGTTTCCCATTTCTTCTGTTGATTCACCTGAACATGCTATAAAGGATTTGTGTTGGACTAGTTGTGCCATGTCCAGTATTTTTACTTTGGTAGCTCTCTGAGGGATATCTAAAGTCTCTAGCTTAGTATTCTACTGAAACTGCTTACTATGAAGACGAGAATACTTCAATCATTTGATGTCACAGTTGGTAACAACAATATTTTCTTTATTTCTTCTTCCTTCGCTAACTCACTAATCCTACTTTTCATCATGTCACCATTATCTTTTCTTGCAGTTGGTGGTCTACTCACCAGGATCCCCAGATTTCTGAATGTGGCCTCAAGACTGAGACTTCAGTCTATGTTTGACTGTGTAGGAAGGTTCGCTTAATGGTTAAGGTATTCACCTAACATACACAAGGTGCAGAGTTTGAGTCTCACTTGGGGTAATTGGCTAGACTTAAAAATGGCCCACAATGGCAGTTAGTCTAGTATGAACCTATGAAAAATTAATCAGTCTCTCCCACACTGCCTTTTATACCATCATGAATATACATTAAAACCACATGACCAGCACCACTTCTCTTGTCTCCTATGTCTGTACTGCATCCAGGTATCACCTTGTCCCTGCTCCTGTCTGTGATGCCCCAGCAATGGCCCAGTAATCAAGGAGCCTCAATCCTCACTACTGGCAACAGTGGGTGACATACACACTGGGAGGATGACAAGTACACAGTCAGTAAAGTGCAATTTACCATATGAGCACACAGAAATCACAGTCAGTTCGGGGCTGTTTTTTCCCTCTTTTTTCAGATTCCCAATAAGACTCCTCACTGGCACAGCTATAGAGCTGAGATGTCAGCTGAGTGGTCAAGCTAAGATCTCCAGCACCCTCTCTGTCCAACCAGTGCTTTGTGCCCCTGCCCAAGTATCTAACACACACTCTTTGAGATTTGATTTTTACACACACACACACACACACACACACACACACACACACACACACACACACACACACACACACACATTCCTGAGGAAGGCTGGCACAGGTTTACTAGCTATGCCCCCTTTTGCCCAGACTCTAAGGTAGTTATTACTGCCACCACTCAACTCTTTATCAGCAAATTTAAGGCCCTTAGCAAAGGGGGTCCAATCTTACTGTGTAATGTTACTATTAATCCAAATGGTAGTTTGACCAACAGCAATGCTATTAGGAGTGGCCTACACTTTGTCACCAAATAAATATGCAAGTACTTTAAGAGCTTAAATATCTCTGGACAGACCAGCCACAATTGAAAGGTTTAAATATGCTATACTTCACTATATTTCTTTCTGAATCTAAGATAAATTACTGTACCCTAGTTAACTTACTTCCAGAGCAAGAAAAGGCAGATGTGATGAATGGGTTTTCCAGCTGATGTTGTCAGGAAAAGACAAATACAGAATACTTTACTGCTCTCTGAGAGTTCTTAAATTAATATCAAATATTACTGCTGGGTTAGTTTACAGGATGACATCACTTCTTGTCACCTGACTTTAGTTCCCAAGCTAAACCCCCATTGCTAGAAACTGCCAGCATTTAGCATCTCCATGTGAAAAATACATAACCCTCAAGATCTTTGCAGCTACTGGAAGAAATACAACAATGAAACACTTACAAGACAATGCAGAAGGCTTCCTAGTTTTAGACATCCTGTCTCTGTGCTGCATTGAAACAATCTTTTATGGCACAGTTATAAAGTAATTTAATTTCAACTATTTTTCTGAAGTTTTGCAAGTTAACCTTCTATGTTCCAGTTTCCACTGTTAAAAATATACATTTACACAGTTACAATAGTTTATGTACATTTCTGTTCTCTTCCAGTAGGGTACACTGTAGACAATGGTCTATATTAAATCATTGAACGCTTAAAAAGTGAACAATGATTTATCGAAGACATGTAATTAAAAGCTTACAATCTTGAATGCTT
The DNA here is from genome assembly GCF_019279795.1 of Protopterus annectens. Classification (NCBI taxonomy): domain Eukaryota; kingdom Metazoa; phylum Chordata; order Ceratodontiformes; family Protopteridae; genus Protopterus; species Protopterus annectens. Next base: position 174,518,683 of record NC_056733.1, read on the forward strand.
AGAACAGCAATAAATCACTGTTCCACAAAAAAAAATTATAAACATTGTATAAAGTGGGAGGCTTTGCCCCCACATCCCCCAATGTGGGAGCCTGTGCCCCCCCACACCCCCTACATAAATATACCAACTCCGAGATTGCACTACAGTGACAAAAACAACAAAGTAACGGAAGCAGCCAAGCAAATTCTTTCCCTAGGAAAGAATTTGCTTATATGCCGATTCGCTATTTTGCCTTTTTGTGCTTTCAAGTTCGATCAAGACACATTTGAAAGAATGCATCTTTGATCATTTAATACGAACCTGTGGATACATCTCTAAACTGAATAATCTACAAAATATCTCTTCAGCACACATCTGTAAAACCACCCTACATGACATACAGTTCCAATACATTTGCGACACAAGCAAATGAATCATGTTGATATTCAAAATGACACAAGATTATTTACAAAATTCCAGCTAGCTGTGCTGGCAGTAACTTCTTTTGTCAAACTCTCCATCACTGCATATGTTCCTATTATATCTATGGTATCTATATCTTCTTCTATTAGTGCTGCATGCAGCTGACTAATTTTTACCTAGACGTCTGCCACTACAAAGTATTACTTTGCACTTAGACTCCTTATACTCATTGACAATCTTTTTTCCCTGCTACAGTTCTATCTGGATCAAAACAGTTTCCATTTGCATCTAGTAAATCATTTACCTCACGCATTCTCTGCATTCAGCTGATTTCATCACACAGAACACTTAACTTTTCACAAACTCCATGTCTTAATTTCCCTATCTTTGACCAAGTATAAACTGGATGAGGTTGCATCTGGTAATTTACACTTCCTTGAGCTGCAGTTCATCATTTGGTGTTAGCCACCAAGAATCATTACAGTTTATCCTAATGATCTGACAGTGATTCAAATTGTTTAGACTTTTCAGTTTTCTCTGTAGTTGTGCAGTTGTGAAACTGCTATGAATAAGTAAGATTATGTGGGTGGTGAACATCCCTACATTGGGAATGCATGCAGAGGATACTGCCCCCTACCAAAATGTTTTTTTGTTATGTGCATCGAGATAAAGCTTCCGCTGTTTAGCTTCACCCAGCTGAAGAAGCTTAATGAAATGTAGCTGACCTCTATCACTTGCTTCTCTCATGGATATCTATGCCATACTATACGACCTATGCCCTGCATCTCTTCCACCTTCCATACATGCCCTGCATCTCGTCCACCTTCCATAAATGCCCAGCATCTTTTCCACCTTCCATACATGCCCTCCATCTCTTTCACCTTCCATACATGCCCTGTATCTCTTCTACCGTCCATACATTCCCTGCATCTCTTCCACCTTCCATATTTACCCTGCATCTCTTCTACCTTCCATACATTCCCTGCATCTCTTCCACCTTCCATACGTGCCTTGTATCTCTTCTACCTTCCAAACATGCCCTGCATCTCTTCCACCTTCCATATATGCCCTGCATCTCTTCCACCTTCCATACATGCCCTGCATCTGTTCTACCTTCCATACATGCCCTACATCTCTTCCACCTTCCATACTTACCCTGCATCTCTTCTACCTTCCATATATGCCCTGCATTTCTTCCACCTTCTATACATGTCCTGCATCTCTTCCACCTTCCATACATGCCCTGCATTTCTTCCACCTTCCATACTTAACCTGCATATTTTCTACCTTCCATACATGCCCTGCATCTCTTTCACTTCGATACATGCCCTACATCTCTTCTACCTTCCATAGATGCCCTGCATCTCTTCCACCTTCCATACTTACCCTGCATCTCTTTTACCTTCCATACATGGCCTCATCTCTTCTACCTTCCATAGTGCCATGTCCTGCCTCTCTTGACTTATTATTTGTCATCACAGTCATGGTCAGTTTCATTTTGCTACTTTGCTTTCCCATCAGTAGTTTGGTTGAAAGTGTCCTTCCTCTTATTTGACTTTACCTGTTAGGGTTTGCCCACATTTAGAATAATGTAATTGATAATGTTTTTAGTTCATTGCTGGGGGTCAGGTGTGATGATTATGTTTTAAATAGCTAGCACAAGCAGGAGATGGGCAGTTGTCAGAGGACAGTATCTACAATGATAGTCTTGCCAACAATGCCTCCGAATTTGTGGGTGGCAATTATTTAACTGGCATGATTTTCTAATTTGTTATACTTGGTTAGAGAGCCACCTGAATTCCACAAATATATTGTTGCACATGAACATTTATTATCTGCTATTGTTGCAGAATATGAATGTGCTAAGTATGTCATCTTGCAGAATATGTTATTTCCACATTCAATAAAGGTGCAGGAATTGGGTCGGACATACTGCAGCATGCTTGCAGTACTGAGCACATGTCCCATTCCCCAATTTACAGTGAATTTAAAGTTTACTATAGCATTTATGAGGTTAATGTCCAAGGCATCCCATGCATGGAGATGTGTGAGGGGGCTCTTCACACCACCAGTTATTATGTGCTTGCTTATTTGCATTTATTTGGAACATTCTGTTGAAAATGTGTAGAGGCAATTTGTTTTTCAGCATGTTGGATTTCCAATGCAGTTGGTTAAAGGACATTGCTGTTGCTGGACTGGCATTAATTAGATAGATAGGATCTATGCAAAGTCACAAAGTCATGAAATTAAGTCAGAGCACATAGTTTAAATTAAATAAAATCCCTATGTTGGTCAGGAAAAGTAGACTGAAAGTGCAGCACACTTTCTGAACTAATGCCTTTATTGAGTTACAGTGTTACTCTATCCATCTGTGGTGCTCCATCTATCCATAGTTGTTAATTTTTAAATGATATCATTATCAAAGAATTTAACCATGCATACTGTGGCCCAAATATGCAGTTAAAAGCATGCAAAGTAAACTAAATAAAACTGTGCAGAACAGACTCATTTTTGGTATGGTGCATTTATATACCTGCATTTGTTTATTTGCTTGTTTATTTATTGTTTCTTTGTTAACTGAGTAGGCTGGCACAAAACCCTTCTCAGTCACTAACTGGGCCATAAGGCAAGCACAACAAAAGAACATAGATTAAAGACACAGAGGTAGTAGTAGTAGCATAAAAAGGTATGTGAACAATCAAGAACTATAAAATATAATGTGCAAAACAATACAGAAGTGATATATGCATTTAGAAAGTACAAAAAATGTTTGTTTGTGTCTTTCGGCTTTTCCCGGTTAGGGGTCGCCACAGCGGAACTCCAGTCCGCTAATGATTGGTAGTTGATTTTTACATGCCGAGTTACCAGCCCTGATGCACAACCTTCAACAAAAGTATGCCCATTCACGCATGTCTCCATGCAGAAGACGCTCTAGCTGAGAATCGAACAGGACAGCGTCTTACTGTGAGGTGACAACGCTACCGTAGCACCACCACCACAGGTTAGAAAGTACAAAGAATACAATGGTTAAAACATATACTAGGTTATACATAGTGAAGAAATTATATACAATAAATACAAAGCTTTCAAATTCAGCATGAGCAGTTTTCAAAATATATAAACCATTATAAGTAAAAACCACTTATATGACATTGCCAGTGATCTTCAGGGTAGAGAGTCATCGATCAATGAAGATTTCAGCTGCATGAGGCAATATACAATATAATCTTATAATCTTAGATCTTGGAAATAAACACAGTTGTGTTTCTGTGTGTATGAGGTGTCCATTAAGCTTCTTGAAAAGAGAAAGATTGTTCAATATTGTTACTTGATTGGGCTGGTTGTTCAAAGGAGAAAGGCAAAACTACAAAAAGATTTTTCAGATCAGCAAGAGAGGTGAGGTATGTTGGTATGAAGGAACTAAGTAAAGTCATACAATAAACGTTTGCTGAAAGAGGTAGGCAGCATCTATCATTAAGCAGTTTGACGGTGGAGATTTGAGCAGATAGGTGGCCCTGCCAGCTCTAGGTAGCCATTTTGTCATTTGAATACAGTTGCAGTGATATTCATTTGAACTAGCAAGACTGATAAATCTTAGTAGTTTGTTTTTCTGGTAGTTTGTCATGCAGCACTATTTTGTCCATTTAGATGGGCTATGATACATAATGCATAATCAAGTATTAGTATTAAGACATTGACTCCGATAACATGTCAAGTTCAGAGGTGAATAGATCTTAAATACTGTAGGCTACTTTATGTCCTTGGTGAATCTTTTTAGTGATCATTTCAATATGATTGTGAAAGTACAACTAGTGTCTAACTGTACTCTGATTTATTCCACAAGTGCTGGTAAGGCAAGGAGCTGGAAGTTTTGCTAATGTAGCTCCCACTGTATTTCACTGTAAAGCTAACAGACTGCAGTTTTCCGATACACCACAAGGTAGAGCTTCTTTTCATTGGATATAAAAGAGAGTAACGAAAGTGAAAGGGATGAGACTGAAACACAGGGTGAAGGAATAAGGGGCCTTGCCTTAAAAACAGATTTTTTTCTAGTGTCTGGGACAGGGAAGTGAGTGGCAGATTGTGTTTTTCCTCCTCTAAAAACCTGGTCGATGGTGATCTGTGGAATCAGGAGAGAAGTCTGGAATCAGTAGTCCCACGCCTGCATTTGATCAGCAAGGACAGGAATACTGTTGGGCCTATTATAATGAAGCCATTTTCGATTACCAGACGGCTGTTGGGTGATCTCTACACTTCTCATAAGTGGAACTGTGGTGCCTGACATCCAGAATATTATCGCCTGAGTGGTGAGAGGCTTCAGCCTCCATTTTATGCTTTCATAGGATTGTGCTATAGCTTCGAATTGGACTGTGTGCTTAGGTTTTTTTCCCTTTTTTTTCTTTTCTGTACTGAAACTGTTTGGCTTTATCTCGAAATAGTACTGGCTGTTGTTCTGTGGCTCTCACGTTACTCACCCCCTCAGTGTGGATTTCCCCTTTAATGCTGTGTGGATTACAAATACCCAGGTTTCATATGAGCTCCAACTTTGGGCCCCATCATGCCAGCATTAAGACTGTAAGTAGTCACTGGCCAGTGAACAGGGTATAACAAAGTGTTTTCACAGTTTGGTATGATTAGAACTGATCAAGGTTATACCTGCTATTAGTATTGTTGCATTATAGAATCTTTACTGCTTAATGACATTGCATTTTTGCTCATATTTGAATGAGAAGACCTCTCTTATTGAGTTCTGGGAGATGTGATTTCACTGTATGTATACCTCATATTGCCTTATTGCTAAACGTTGTGCTACTGAAATAATTTATTTGCTACTGTGCTGTTGCCTGTTAAGACTTGAGTTTCTGTTTATAATAAAATATGTTGTTCTTTGCAACCTTGGTGTGTTGGGTGTAAATAGGGGTGTCACCAGAGCCAGGTAGGAAGGAATCCGTACACTATTCAGCTACACCTGCGGGTGCGCTACACTAATATTTTTGTTGTCCCAAATATCATAACCATAAATTTGTTAGTGTTAATAGTTAATCTGTTACTGTAAATCTGTTTCCAAATTAAGGAAATAGTTTTGCAGCATAGAAGCTACATGCTGCACTGACTTATGAACGGCATTAATGACAATGTCATCTGTATGTGCTGTTATGTAGAGCTCAGGAATATCCTATTGAAGACTATTATATAAAATGAAAATACTAAAGATTGTAACACACAGCCCTGTAGAACTCTGCTAGTGAAGTAACCTGTTGCAGAGAAGGAATTTTGGCCAGTAACAGAGAAAGATTAAATCATGAGGTCACGTCTGAAAAAAAAAAAAAAAAACAGTCTGCACATGTGAGCAGTAGTTGGTTGCGATTAAGCCCCCTCCCCCCAAATTTCACTACACTTCTAAATAATCAGAAGTTTTAACTATTGGCAAACATAGCTTCTCACCACTGTTTCTATTTACTATATTAGAACAGCAGGAATATATTAGAGAAGCTGGCAAGACTGATCCCTATCGTGTTTGAGAAATCATCCATGATGGGAAGATCTGTGTTAGTCTCCGCTACTGAGGTCTGAACAAGTGATGGCTAATACTGGGGCTTTAAGGTATTTATACTTCATGTATGACACATTTATTTTTGTTTGTTGTATGGACTAGGAACCAAAAGGAACAGGAAACCGACACACCCACAAAAACAGGAATCCATTGTTAGTTGGTTTCCCAAATGTTTTGTTTACTCAGTAAAGTGCAATATTTTTTCATTTGGTAGAATAGGTGAAGTACTGTATTTGTTGGATTATTTGTTGATTTAACATTTGTTAACTGATCTTAACAGATCTTTTTCTGAGCTCCTACTATATGGTTTGGGACTGTTTATCTATGGATGTACTTCTTTTCCTTTCAGTTTGCTCCTGATAATGCATTATTGTAACAGGCATGGTAAAATATCTCCAGAAAGTTCAGATACTTCCCCAAGAATCAGAGTTAGCTGAGTAGTAAGGTGCTCTCACCTGTTATAAGAGATGTAAATTCAGGGCATAAACTGTTACTGCTTTCTCAAGGCCCCTTTGAAGATCTCATTAAGTATGCATGCTTCAGTACATAATGGTACTGCATGTAGGTCTAAAATGCTAAGTGTTTTCACAGTTTTCCTCATGTTGTCTTAGTTGGAACACTTGCCCTTAGGAGATCATTTCTTCTTATACAGATAAATCGACGCATGTATGCATGTATGCATCTATTTATTTATACCAAGGTAGTATTCATACTGGCTAGTGAAACTGGCCAGATACCAGGAAACTCATTTTACTCTGTTAATAAGTGCCATGGAATGTTTTATATCCATCTGCATTACCACCAAGTCAGATGACTAGGACCTTGGTTTAACATCGCAGAAAAGTTAGGATCTGCAAGACCGTGGTTTAACATCGCAGAAAAGTTAGGATCCGCAAAAAAAAAAAAACATTGGATCCAGTAGATTTGTAGCCTTAACCAAGCCATGATCTCTATTAATTCTCCTAAGCACTGCTGGTCTGGACATGGCCTGTAGTGAAAAGGAGCCAATTCTGTGTAAATGCCATTGTACAAGCACCAGCTATACTAAATGAACAAGAAGAAAAGCTCAGGATTGGCAGCACAAATGCAGCTATTAGACAGAAGCATTGTGTAGCCAATTATCAGATGCAAGATAGTGCCAATATTTGCATGTAGAACAATGACTGCTGGTGCTGAAGTGATGAACATCGTGATAGTTTAGGGTAATGCCAGCACCGGGCATGTGGATTAGTCTTCCTAAAAGGAGAGAGACATTTAACAGAAGTGAAGCCTTAAATATTCATGTTATACCCATAAGAGACTGTAGCACTAAAGTGGGCTGTTTTTACTAAAGAGAAGTGATGTATCCATTATACCCTGTAGGTAAAACACTGATAAATGGAAAAATCGGGCTGGCCAGGCCTTCTTCAACTCATGTTAATGTGTCTGTTATTATAAATGTATTAGGCGCCCTCACAGTGCTGTACTGAGAGCTCAGCACTTTCCTGCTACTTGTGCACAGGCAACTGCAATTCCTGCTGCCTGTGTGCTTAGTTAACTTAATAAATGTCACTGTAAAATATGGATAGCTCTACATTACACAGGGCCATAAAGCAACAAACCACCTTAAAGAATGCATGATGACTAAAGGTTCATATTACAGAACATATGGTCAAAAACTGATTCACAAAAGATTGATTGCAATCTATTGAAAAAAAAAAACCTTGTTAAACCCAGTAGTTTTGTTTCAGGTCAAAGCCCCTTTAATCCCACAACTCTTTCAACTCAGGTCACTTTCAACATGAGAAAGGAATTGAATCTAACCTTTCATTTAGTTGTGATTCAGTATTTTTTGATTGTGATTTTGTATTTTCAACAAGTATTTCACACATTATTTACTCACAGTATAAATAAAATATAAAATTAAATTTTAATTAGTAATTTTTTCTCACTACATCAAACAAATCAAACAAATAAGCTCTCCACAGCAGATGGCCACACTCTGTGTGTACTGGGTTTAGGTGTGGCCCACCTTAATGTTGACTGTGCCATCTGTGCGGGGTTCAACTCCTGGGCTTTGAAAGACAGAAAGGCCAAGTTGGACCTTAAGGGGCTTCTTCCTGCCTCTGATCCTCCCTCCTCATCCTCGGCTTCAGTCACGGCGACTGCCGTGGCTACCTCTCCCGCTTCTCTGCCTCTGGCCTCCCCTCCCTCCCAGGCTGGGACTCAAACACCCACTTCTAAGCCTGTGGTAGCAGAGCAGAGGAGGGGTAGGAAGTGGGAGAGAGAGAGTCGAGGACGAAAGAGAAGAGAAAGAGGTCTCTGGACCTCGCATCACCCAGTAAATCCACTCAGATCCATGACTCCCCTCGGCTCCAATCTCTAGGTTCTCCCATGAGCCAGAGGAGGCACGACCAGTCTCCCAGGCCTCAGCTCCCCATCCAGCCAGGTCAGAGTCTGTGGCCTCATCTCAGTCCACCCGGTCTCTCTTGGACTTGGATCAGGATAAGATGATGATGCGCTTTATCCATATGCAGATCCAGCCCCCCTCCCTCAGGAGGGGACAGGTCACTTCCCTTTTTTCAGCCTATTACTCCTTCTCTGATCCGACCTTCAGCTTTGGAGTTCTCGGATCTGAGGTTGTCCTTGGTCGGGGCGTCGTCGCCGATGGTCCTTGCATCCTCGACTCCAGCAGCTGCCTGGAGTACCTCAGATCTGACCAGTACAGATCCGAGCTGCTCTCAGAGCCAGAGTCTGGGGGTTGGATCTGAGGGAGTGGAACCTTTACCATCGGCTCTGACATTGTTGGTCCAGGTTTCCCCTCTCAGATCTCCGATTCTCGCATCGGACCCAGGGAGACCGGCCTCCTTATTGTCTTCACAGGAGGTCCGCTCTCCTTCAGCGTTTGATGTGGTAGAATGGGTCCTCTCCATCGGATTGTGGCCCCTGACTGCCCCCTAAGGCTCCACCCAGACCCCCTCGGCTCTGTCTATGGTCCCCATCATCTTACCAGAGGGACAGCCCATGCCCAAAGATCCCCAGACGGTTCCCCCAGAGGAACAGATGGCTTGCAAGCACTCCCCAGAGAGCCCCACTGGAGATGTGCCTCGCAAGCATATGTGTAAGAGAAGGCACTTGGACTCCCCTGAGTCCCTAACCGAGGGCACAGACTTAGATGAGGGGGAGGTTTCCCCAAGGTGACCACTCAACGATGTCTTTTTTGGAGACTTCATGGAGATCCTGCGCCAGCAGGGAGGTTGGTCTGCCCCAAGCCCTCCTCTGATGAGTCTGTTTTTCTGGAGGCCTTCAGAACAGGCCCATCTACGTCTTGGGTGTCCCCCCATGGATCCTTTAGTGGATTTGATCACCTCACGGGTGTCAAAGGAACTTGATACCGTGGAGCCGATCCCCAAGAACACTGATAAGGTTTTGAGTCCCCCGATAGACAGGCCTTCCTGGAACAATGGCTTCCCTGTGGACGCCATGGTGGTAGCAGCAGACACGAAGAGGGAACTATCTCAGAAAAGTTCCTCAGTCCACCCTCCTGACCGAGAGTCTCAGATGATGGACCGGCTAGGGAAGCGGGTGTATGCTTCAGCTACGTTTTCAATATGTGCGCTGAACTACTTGGCTCATCTCATGAGACTCCAACGTGACTTGATGAAGGAACTGGAGGAATCTCCATCCATGTCCATGTCGCAGGAGGACAAGGCTTTGTTCTCCACGAAAATGGCCACTTTGCGTGCAGTATCGAATACATCCATGTGACTCCTCTCCCATGCAATGGAGGGAGTGGCTAGGGTGGCTGGGTCTGGCGTGTCCATGAGGCATAATGCCTGGCTCAGGTTGTGCCAATTTACCAAACCCTTTAAGGTGTCCTTTGTCAATGCCCCTTATGATGGCTCGACTCTGTTCAGTGAGACCGTCAAGGAGACACTAGTCCAGAGTGAAAAGGATGGGAAGACACTGTCTGCCATAAGGATCCACTTCTCTAACCCTCAAAGGTCCTTTTCCCGGAACCAGAGAGGGCAAAAGAAGATGTGGTTCCAGAAGTCTCAGTATTCCCGGGACACTCCGGGCTCTTCTTCCCCCAGAGGCAGAGGGGGACAGAATGAACGCTGGCTCAAAGGCCAAGGGGGACCGCAAAACTTTGGGTCTCGAGAACCTTTCTTGGACAGACCTGGGCAGAAACCCTGAGGGGTCGCCCGAGTGCTCTACTTTGGAGGCAGTCGGGGGATGACTGTCCTTGCACCCAACGGCTTTGGAGTCCATAACAATGGACCGCTGGGTGCTGCAAATCATATCCAGAGGATATTCTATCCCCTTCATGGGTTCTTCAACCCCTCCCAAACACCTCCCAGATGTTCCACCCCCACAAAGGGAGGCAGCAGCACAGGAAATTTCCAAGCTGCTAGGAAAATGAGCCATCGAAACCGTCCCCCCAGATCAGCCAGATTGGGCTTCTACTCCAGGTTCTTTTTGGTGTCAAAGAAAAGGGGGGCTTAAGATCCATTCTGGACCTCTTACCCTGAATCTGGCAGTGGCCAAAGAAAAGTTCCGGATGGTCACACTACAATCCATAATGCTGTACCTGCAAGAGAGTGACTGGATGTGCTCATTAGATCTCCAGAATGCTTACTATCACATAAAGATGCACAGAAGCTCCAGGAGGTTCCTCCGCTTCTGGCTAGGGGCCAAACATTACCAATTTCAAGCCCTACCCTTTGGTCTCACCACAGCCACCAGGGTGTTTAACAAAGTGATGGCAGTGGTAGTGGCTCACCTGAGGCTTCAGGGGATTCAGGTCTATCCATACCTGGACGATTGGCTCTTCACTGCTCCTACCAGGCATCTACTTTCCCAAACCAGGGACTACTTTCTGACACTTGCCCTGAGTTTGGGTATCACAATCAACACATCCAAATCTCTACTAGAGCCTGTACAGGTGATAGACTACATTGGTGCCAGGATAGGCACATTCCAGGGCAAAGTGTTCCTGACGTTGGAGAGAGTTCAGAACCTCAGGATACATGTCTCCTTGATTTACCATTCTCATCCCTCGACAGCGGAATCTGTATTGAGGGCCCTAGGCTCAATGGCGGCGACCATAACTCTTCTTCCATGTGCCCGACTACACATGCGGATTCTTCAGTGGACTTTGGTGGTTCAGTGATCCCTGTCGGATCTACCACTAACCTATCCTATCCACCTCAGTCAAGTGTGTCAGTTGTCCCTCATATGGTGGATGAGCTCTCCAGATATTTTGGAGGGACAATCCCTTCATTCCAGCCTCGGCCCAAGCCACAGTGACCACAGGTGCCTCCCAACTCGGGTGGGGGGGCATTGTTCAGGCAGGACAGTCCAAGGCCTGTGGTCTCCCATGGAGACCAGTTTGCATATCAATGTTCTAGAGTTTAGGGCAGTCCTTCTAGCGTTGCAGGCCCTCCGTGCCTTTCTTCCTCTGGAGAAGATTGCTATTCAGTCAGACAACATGTCGATAGTCTGGTACATCAACAAACAGGGAGGGACCAGATCTTACCCCCTTTGTCACGAGACCATGAGAGTGTGGAAATGGGTGATCTCCACCGATCGCTTTCTTATCGCAATGCACATTCCGGGACGGTCCAACATTCTAGTGGACAGGCTAAGTCGGACCATTCTGAATCCTTACAAGTGGTCTCTGAATCCATCAGTAGCGGAACAGATCTTCAGCGAGTGGGGTCAACCTTGCCGCAATCTCTTTGCATCTCCTTCCAATGCAAAGTGCAGCAGGTTTTTTGCTCTGAACCCCCCCCCCACACACTGGGAGGAGTCCCCCAGAGATGCACTAGTTCATGCTTGGATTCCCGGTCTTCTGTATGCTTACCCTCTAGTCCCTCTCATCCTGAGGTTTCTGCAGAAAGCTTGTTGACTGGGGAGCAAGGTGATCCTCATTGCCCCATTCTGGCCTCGCCAGGTATGGTTTCCCTTCCTTTGGTCTCACCTTCTGGCTCCACCTTGGATCCTAGATCCTTTTCAGGATCTGATTTCACACCCATCGGGGGTGCCTCATCTGAATCTGGGCAACCTGAAGCTCACGGCTTGGCTGGTCCAGTTCTCGTGATTGCTAGGACTCCCAGACTTTCCTCCTCAGTTAAGTCTATTTTGATAGCTGCTCATAAGTCTTCAACCAGAAAGGTTTATTGCAGCAAGTGGAAATGTTTTTCTTTTTGGGCCTCTCAGAGGAGTTTAGATCCTTTCATGGCTCCTATTTCCTCTATTCTTAATTTCCTAGCTGATATTTTCCAGCACGGAGCTAGTTGTTCTACTGTCAAAGTTCAATTTTCTGCCATTTCTCATTTTCATGTGGGCGAGAATTCTGCATCCCTGGCATCTTCTAGACTGTGTAAAGCTTTTATTAGAGGCACCTTTTTGCTACGCCCCCCCCTGGTCAAAGATTCTGTCCCCTCGTGGGACCTAACTATGGTTCTTCAAGCTCTGGTCACTCCGCCTTTTAGCCTGCCGCTACTGTTGATCTAAAATTTCTATCATGGAAAACAGCTTTTCTGGTCACTATTATCTCTGCTAGGAGGGTCTCAGAATTGCAGGCCTTGTCCATAAAATTCCTGTACATGATTTTTCATAAAGATAGAGTTTCTCTTCACACCAATCCATCCTTTCTTCCTAAGGTGGCATCACCAGTCAATATTAATCAGACTATAAATTTGCCTGTGTTTTTTCCCAGTTTTACCAACAAAATGGAATACAAACTACACATGTTGGATGTTCACAGACAGTTATGATTTTATTTATACAGGACAAAAATTTTTGAAAATCTGATCAATTGTTTGTTTCATTCTATAGACCCTTTTTGGGCAAACCTATTTCCAAGCTCACGATTGTGAGATGGATTTCTTCATGCATCCTGCAGGTCTTCAAGGACAAAGGCATGTCTCCTCTAGGTCAGGTTAAAGCTCATTCCACCAGGTCCATGGCTACATCTGCAGCTTCCTGGTCTAGGGTGTCTTTAGATGACATTTGCTCAGCAGCTACTTGGTCCTCATCTCATATGTTTATCTCCAATTATAAATTGGATTTGACATCCTTTGGCTCCATGGTGCTCAGAAATATCCTTCCATGAGGGCCACCCAGGAGTTCAGTAGCTGGGGACTCTGTCCCACAGGTTGAAGATCAAATGAAGTAAACTACTTCAGATAAAGAAATTATGTACTCACCATAACGTTCCATCTGAGTAGTTGTACTTCATTTGTTTTCAACCATCCCTCCCCTCCTTCCCCCGGACCTTTGGTGCATGTTCAGCCTATGGGCTGTAAGTATAGGTCACAAGTATGTTATCAGGTCGGGTTATAAGTGTAAGTTCAGCAAACTCGATCTGGGGATGGAAGGTACGGGAGGTGTATTTTGGATAAGGGAAGGAGTCTGGAGCTCGGAGCTGATGCTAGTAATCTTTGCCTGCTTGAATCCGATACGGATCCATATTCCCACAGGTTGAAGACAAATGAAGTACAACTACTCAGATGGAATGTTATGGTGAGTACATAACTACTTTTTCTTTGCATTACTCCCCCATGTCTATTAAATGAGTCTTCAAATCCTTAACATCATTAAATAAGAGTATTCATTTAACAGCTTTCATCATTTGTTAGCCATTCAGCAAATTAAGAATTCAGATGTGTAATGACAGTGAATTATTTACAGATTGCATATTGAATAAATTAAAAATATTAACTCAAACAAAATATGTTCTTTGTAGGAAGAGGAAAGGTTAAAATGCTATAGCAGGGAGAGAATGTATGCCACTTTACTATACTGATCTGAAGAAGACATAACAAATGCAAGAAACTACTTGTAAAATTAGGTATTGTTTACCCAGCACTGGAAACACTGAAGCTTGCATGTCTGCACTGAAAACATGGCAGAGTGGAGAGGTTACTGTGAATTTTAAAAGGGCAGATTGGTTTCCTCATTTCTGTTCAGCTGGTCTGTGTTGCAAATCCTATAAATAAAGTTCTTGATTAAACAACACAACGGAACACCTAAAGAATGAGACACTACTTGCCAATTGCCTGTTGGTTAAATTGGAAGGCTTACAGCATAAATGAAACAGTATAATTTTACAGCAGTATTGTGTTTTTCTTCCAGTATTTCTAAATTCCTTTACACTTAGCAATAATCTTACAGTTCAGTTTGTAGTAAAAGCAGCCGTAGTCATTGATGGTAGCTTCTCATATTACCAAGTATAAAGGGGGAAATTGCATCTCTAACAAATGTGTCATTGTCTATCTATACATGGGACTTGTGCCCTCTGCATATACACAAACACAAGTGCACATGTACTCACACCAACACATATGTTCACACAAGTGCATACACACACACATGGACACACACATACGCGCACGTGCACACGCGCACACACATGCGCGCACACACACACGCGCACACATACATACACAGACACACACACACACACACACACACACACACACTGCAGAAGAATGTGCTTTTGACCTCAGTCTCCTGAGTTAGAAAAAGTGTTTCACAGAAGGAATTGGTGAGGAACTCCAGTTTCAGCTCTTGACCATATTCCAGAAATCTGAGCCAAGTAAGCTTCCAGGAGGATGCTTTGCTCAAAGAGTTGGATAAGAGGAGAGAAGGAGAAAGAGAGAGAGAGACACACACTATACAAGAGTAAGACAGAGAGAAATATCCGTTACAATTAAAATAGCAATAGTAGTAAACTGAGGCAGCATAGAAACTGTAGGCTTGTGTTTGCTTTGCACACACACACACGCACACACGCACACACGCACACACACACACACACACACACACACACACACACACACACACACACACACACACACACACACACACACACACACACACACACACACACACACACACATACACAGAGAACATATAGACACAAACATACACACACAGAGTAAAAGTTTAGTTAGTTTGACTTTTATTCTAGCAATGATTTGCTGTCATATGGTTTATAATAGTTGACAGTGAATTCCATATTTAATTACCATATGTCACTGGAGATATGATTGCCTCCTGAGCTCAGTAGTGCTTTGAGTACCAGTGAGGTTTGATATCCCCCTGCCAGTTAAAACATTATCAGAACATGAGCAGTTAAAAAAAGGAGATGGATAAACAAGGGTTTATCCCTACCCAAAATGCATCAGGCTGTCTTATTAGTGTTCTTCTGACAGCAAAAATAATAACGGGACACGTGAACTTAAAACAAGAGTTCTCCTATGCCCAGAACACACCAGGATGTCTTACTGGTGTCCTCCTGCCAGTTAAAATATTAATAGGCTACATGCACTGAAAACAAAAGTCCTCCTCTGCCCAGAATGCACCAGGATGTCTTACTGGTATCCTCCTGCCAGCTAAAATATTAATAAGATGCATGCACTGAAAGCAAGAGTCCTCCTCTGCCCAGAATGCACCAGGATGTCTTACTGGTGTCCTCCTGTCAGCTAAAATATTAATAAGATGCATGCACTGAAAACAAGACAAGAAGGATAAATAGGAAGGCTACCCTATCCAGAATGTATTATGCTGTCCTATTATATGGGAAGATATGCAATATAGTACTGGGTGCTAAATTCAAGTTCGCTCACATGAAGGTACTGTATGTCAAGTTTGAAAAGTACTTCATAAAGTTTAGGACAGGACATGCCTACAGGTATTTAACTCTGTTTAAAGGAGGCAGTACCTCATTAGCGGGCTACAGCAACACACTACAGCTCCTCCCTTATTAAACACAGACTTGTGTCTCCAAACCTTACAAAGTATTTTTCTCAATTAATGCTTAAGTAGCATTACTTTTTACCTGCTTATAACAAGTGGCTGTTAATCCCAATCTGTTTGTCCGTCTGTCACCTTATGACTTTACAGTCAATAGCACATACTGTATAGCTGTCAAGATGTATCTGCAATCACTGGGCCTTGCTTTATAAATATAAGACACTCATTTAATTGTCTGCTTTCTTTGCCAGTAGTCACATTAATGTTGTCACTTTGGATGTTTCTACATGATGAAGGGAACAGAATCTGGTGATATTTAAAAATAAATAACAACTTCAGAATTTTAATTCCAACCAAGTATGAAGTTCGATTGACAATCAGGAAACTATTCAGCTATTGCATTTATGCAGAAGCAGACTCACGCCCTGAAACACTGAGTAATAGTTCATCTAATTTATCACCACAGTCTTTACATTTTTAGCTTACTGCCCTTCCCTGTCCCAAAAAGCAGCACTGGGCCTACCTCCATATCAGTAATCTATGCTTTTTGCTGCTGGGAGGAGCTGGACTACAGATATGATCATGATAGCATAAGCCAGCCTCAACCCTAGCAGCAAGGATTTATCCAGATCTCTCAACCAGGCTTTAAAGAAACAGCTGTAGTTGTGGCTCTTCTGATTTCTAAGTTTATTTGTGTTACTCATTTCCATTTACCTGCTTTACTGAATTTATGGTTGTGGGACAGTTGCAATCTGTCCCACTATACAATGGACACAAAACAATGAAACCAGTCCCAGATACACTACCAGCCCATCAAAGATGCACAGACACACTAACCCATACGTACTAGACACACACCTATATGACATTTCTTTAGGATATGGGAGAAAACTGGAACACCTAATGAAAGCCCATGTTGACCTAGGGAGGTCATAATGACTCACCACAGAATGCACCCCATCCGGGAACCAAACCTGACAACCAAACTGAAGCAGCAAATGTCAGCTATGCAATGAAAAAGAAGCTTCAGGAGTTGGTGTGAAGCATAATATTTATGAGAATATTATGTACAGTTTGAATACCCCTTCAACTATAGATACCTTGGAATTACTGTAACATGCACAAATTCCCAACGATTTAGAACAATTCTTAAACTTGGCATGCAAGCTATGGACCATTTCTGATATGAGTTATTCAGGTTTACCATGCTTTGGAAACAGAGCCATAATTGGCTCATCTAGCATATGGTGTAATTTCCCAATTGACACCATTAAAGTAAATAAAAAAATCCCTTCTGATGTGGCTGGCACTTCTAACCTCTTTCTATACCCCTTGTAACAACTTATACTACACAGACACACATACACACACACACACACACACACACACACACACACACACACACACACACACACACACACACACACATCAAAATTTACTTCTGAATCAGCATTCAGAACTGCTGGTACAGAAAGGAGTCCTGGTGCTACAATACGGGACAATCAGACTCCCCTGATTATATCAACTAACACCCTGCATCCAGGTGGCTGCCCCCAGGGCCACACTCTACACACTATTTGTTGGGAAATATTGATTTGAGCACTCTTAGTTCTTCTTTTGGCATTTCCCGGTTAGGGATCACCACAGCGGAACTTCGGTCCGCTAATGATTGGCAGTAGATTTTTTACAGGTGCCGAGGTGCCAGCTCGACGCCCAACCTTCAGTGAAGGCACGCCCATTCTATTCATGTCTTTCGAATGCCACTCGACCACGGGGAGAACATGCAGACTCCACACAGAAGGCACTCCAACCGAGAATTGAATGGGAGAACCTCTTGCTGTGAGGCTGCACCACCGCAGCTTCCATTGATTTGAGCACTCTTACTAAAAAAGCCGAACTAATTTTAAGCTGTATAGTTTCCAGAAATTTAGAACTGTATTTAGCAAACAGTAGAAAGATGAGGTTCTTATACTGAAATAAGTTAATTCCCAACTTTAACCATTGCAATATTGAAATTTCACATGGGATTCACCTCTTGCTTCTAGTTTTAATTCCTCTACATGCTAGAAAGGTTACAGTCTTTCATCATCTGTCATGTTTGCATTGTCATGTTAGCCCAAAACATGATACTTCTGTCTCTCTCTTTATATTTCAGCCTTCCCAGATATGATTCATGTACTGTCAGACACATTTGACTTCCTACTTGAGATAACATAATAATTTTATCGCCTTTAAACAAGAGATCTTGTATGAATGATGACTCCTCTAATTAACATTGGTCAGTCAATGGATGAACTTGATTCACAGTGTTGCACCTCCCTCACATTACAGCTTTATGTGACATCTACATTTCTACATTATCACTCATAACAGCTTGGGGGAAGTCATAAAGATTACTTCTACATGTACACCTCATATACACATCATGAAACCTTTCTGAATGCAGAGGCAGCAGAGACAGCCTTAACACATGCTGTAAGCTAAAGGGGTAATCCAGGAGAGAGACATATGTTAATTAGACATGTGCTTTCTCTCCAAGAACTTCCTCCAGGAAGGCATCTATGCAGTAATTCATGAAATCCCTCAGATGTGTAGATCAACATGACTGGCTCCACCACTTTGCAGTAGTAAACATGGCCAAAAAGTAATGTTTATCTACCGACATTTAAAGTAGTACATTGATCAGGAGAAATCACTTGCCACAAGGGATACTACACTTGTGCCAATACAGCACCAACAGCAGCAGGGGGATCAGGGTAGGTGGAACCACTAATCACCAGAGATAATACATTTGTGCCATAATGTCACCAACAATAGTATGCCAATTGGGGAAGGTGGGGAAACACTAGTGCCTGCAGAGTGCACTAAACTGTTGTGCCTTTATGGCTCAGATTGGTACAAAGACTGTGTTTTGTGTGTGTGTGTGTGTGTGTGTGTGTGTGTGTGTGTGTGTGTGTGTGTGTGTGTGTGTGTGTGTGTGTGTGCGTGTGTGTGTGTGTGTGTGTGTGTGTGTGTGTGTGTGTGAGTGTGTGTGTGTTTAAATGTCGAAGTGTATGTGTGGAAGAGTGACTAAGAAGGGATGCCAGTGCCTACATGATAGAGCGCTAAAAGTCAACTACTGTGGCATACAGATAATCATCACATCACTGTAATAACCGTGACTCACAGATATGTAAATAAGCCAATAATCAGTTATTTTCTCACAAAAATACCATATCGCAGGAGCAGGGCCTTTTTAGCATGAGCATTACGGCTTGCGCTTGGCCCTTTCATGAATCTCTGGGCTTGTATTTCTGCATAGATTCATAGGTTCATAAGAGATTACTAGACCAATGGCTTAAGGGCCCTTACATTCCTAGTAAGAGCCCTTACAAGCAGTTTTCTCAGCTGTAACTTGTACTTCTGTCATGAAAGATAGACTTTATAAGACATCTTCCAGCAAATCTCAAACTCTATTTCTAGGGCTAATAAAACAAACTTAAAAAAAAACTCGTGCTAACCACGTTAGTAGAAGACTATTAAGTGCTTACATTCTTATTTTTTGATGTAAAACTTCATCAAAATGGTAACATGTACTAAAAGCCAGAATAAATATGAGGTGATGCAAGTAATATGATACAAAGTGACCACTAAAATGTATAAAATAACAAATAAATACATACAGTTAATATCTCAAAGCTTTACCTAATACCTTTAAAATCCCACATATCAAGTCTTAAATTTTTACTGGTTTCCAGCAACATCTGCCAAAACCATTCATAACAGTAGTGATTGTTTTCCAAATCACCTCTGCTAACACCAAGCATAACATAAAAAAATATATTTTTAAGAGGCCACAGTTTGTGGCATGCTTTGTTAATGCATTATTAGATTGTCTTTTCTTAAAAGCATAAATGCTCATCTACATATATCCCCAAATGTAGGGTAGATCTACCCACATACGAAGCATACAAAGTGGTACATTCAGCTAAATATGTAATCTGAGTAGTGTTACATCAGTGTCATTCCCCAGGGCTGTACGTCTTATCAGTAATGTTACTGTAATGTCAAGGGTTATTTGCTATATAGCAACATTGAATGGATCATCCACTAGCTTACTAAGTCAGCCGTATTATGAGACAATCTGCCACTATTTTCTCTGTGGAAAAACAGCATGCAAATAATAACTCCAATTGTGAAAACAAATTGACTTTGTTAAAATTACATTCTTTATTTCAGAGTATAACTCAGAATATTTCAGTTTCTTAATATTGCCCCAGAGTTATTAGTAAAAGTCAAAATCATAGAACAATGCATATTAACTTGACTAACAGACTCACTCCTGATTATATTATAATGAACATTCTTCCCTTTTTACAGCTATCGCTTATGTAGAATTATTCACCATACCCTTTGGGTGCCCTTAATCTGTATATTTATCTCGTAACACCTGGAATTCATCTAAAAACTCAGCACTAGATAAAGTAAATCTGGATAGTCTAATATCTTGCCCTTAACACTATTATTTTTCAGCATTTAGGGTACATATTATGATAATGAAGCAAGTGGGTCTTTTATAGAGTCTAGTAAATAGCTGGTTAGACTCAGTGATTTATAAATAATCAAATTTAAGAAATTATGAAAGCCATAAAGAATTTTAAGGGAAAGTTTTAGAAAAGAAGTTGATTTAAAAACTCAAACAACATCTGTAGCTCAGAAGGGCTTGCTTTCCATGTTGATAGAATATTGTCAATAAAGTGGTAAAAAATCAATTACTTTGTCATAAAATACACTTGTATTCATTTATGTATTTTAATTTATTAACCAGGTAAGTGAGCTGGCCAAAGAACATTTTCAGCCACAACCTGGGCCAAGGCAAGAATGTTGCATACAATATATCTTTATGCATTGGACTAAGAAATAACAACTAAAATTATGGGTAGAGAGAAAGTGAGACATAACTATCAAACTATTGGAAAACATCAGAAGCATGGCTAGGGTGAGGCAAAGGGGACAACCGCCCATGGAGGAAAGTGTTAGTGTCATGATCTTCCAGTCCCAATCAATATTCTTTGCATATCAACGAAAAGTACAGGTACGGAATTTACAGTCAAAACTGAGCACCGCAGCACGATGTGCACTACAGTTTAAAAGTGAAAAAGGCACTTTTTAATTGAATGCTATAGTGCTCCATATGTGGTATAAACTGTAACAAGCTATGAGCTAACTATACCTCTGAAAAACACAAAGTAGGAAGAATAATATATTTAAAAAAAAGTATAAACAGCAATAATAATTAAATACAGACAGTACAAGGTGACAGTCATTACAGTGGATACTACTTCAGAAAACTAACTGAATAAATAAATAAATTAAATAAATAAATAAATAAATACAATCATACAAACACTAATAGTTTAAAACTCTTCTGGGCATCAATGGTAAATTGTTAAACCCAGAACAAGCTACATAACCAACACCAGGCACTCAGAAACAGGATAATACCACAGCAAACCAATTCAATATCCACTTTGTACAGACAATATTGCCATTAACCAACCAGGGAACTAATCAAGCTGTTGATGTCCCTACTCAATCAAAGTTCTCCTTATAACCAGTTTACACAGTTACCTTCAAAATACCTCAGAAATTAAAGCCTTCTATAATTGCCCATAAAAATCTACCTAGTGGATATCTTAAAATACAAGCTGAGATTATTGCATATACAGCCTCATTTCCAATAAATCGATCTATATCTGAAAATAAAATACCCTTGCTATGAAAAATATCCTTCATTATTCCACTGTACAAGGGTAGAATCAATACAGATGTTTCAAATTATGGTCCAAATGCTATTTTATCTAGCCTATGAAAAATATTAGAAAAATGTATTCATACTCCTCTTCTCAACAATCTAGAACATGAGCCACTTCTATCTTCAACCCAACACAGCTTCCATCCACATCATAGTACAACTACTGCTTTGCTGAATTTTGTTAGTGCTGTCAACACCCATAGAAATTCAAACAGCAACGTCTCCACCATCCTCCTGGAGTTATCAAAAATGTTTGATACTGTTTCCCACAAGAGAATATTGCATAAACTCTCATCCTTCGGGCTCAGCAGCTCTTCACTGCAGTGTTTCCATAGCTCCCTCTCAAACAGAGCTCAAGTAGGGAAATGGCAAAACTATTAACCACTGGTATCCCACATGGATCTGTACTAGGCTACATACTTTTCAACCACTACTGGTGTCCCACGTGGATCTGTACTAGACTACACACGTTTCAACTACTACTGGTGTCCCACATGGATCTGTACTAGGCTACATACTTTTCAACAACTACTGGTGTTTCACATGGATCTGTACTAGGCTACATACTTTTCAACAACTACTGGTGTCCCACATGGATCTGTACTAGGCTACATACTTTTCAACAACTACTGGTGTCCCACATGGATCCGTGCTAGGCTACATACTTTTCAACAAATACTGGTGTCCCACATGGATATGTCTTAGGCTACATACTTTTCAACAACTACTGGTGTCCCACATGGATCCGAACTAGGCTACATACTTTTCAACAACTACTGGTGTCCCACATGGATCTGTACTAGGCTACATACTTTTCAACAACTACTGGTGTCCCACATGCATCTGTACTAAGCTACATACTTTTCAACAACTACTGGTGTCCCACATGGATCTGTACTAGGCTACATACTTTTCAACAACTACTGTTGTCCCACATGGATCTGTACTAGGCTACATACTTTTCAACAACTACTGGTGTCCCACATGGATCTGTACTAGGCTACATACTTTTCAACAACTACTGGTGTCCCACATGGATCTGTACTAGGCTACATACTTCTCAACAACTACTGGTGTCCCACATGGATCTGTACTAGGCTACATACTTTCCAAACACTACTGGTGTCCCACATGGAGCTGTACTAGGCTACATACTTTCCAACCACTACTGGTGTCCCACATGCATGTGTACTAGGCTACATACATTTCAACAACTACTGGTGTCCCACATGGATCTGTACTAGGCTACATACTTTTCAACAACTACTGGTGTCCCACATGGATCTGTACTAGGCTACATACTTTTCAACAATTACTGGTGTCCCACATGGATCTGTACTAGACTACACACGTTTCAACTACTACTGGTGTCCCACATGGATCTGTACTAGGCTACATACTTTTCAACAACTACTGGTGTCCCACATGGATCTGTACTAGGCTACATACTTTTCAACAACTACTGGTGTCCAACATGGATCTGTACTAGGCTACATACTTTTCAACAACTACTGGTGTCCCACATGGATCTGTACTAGGCTACATACTTTTCAGCAAATACTGGTGTCCCACATGGATCTGTACTAGGCTACATACTTTTCAACAACTACTGGTGTCCCACATGGATCTGTACTAGGCTACATACTTTTCAACAACTACTGGTGTCCCACATGGATCTGTACTAGGCTACATACTTTTCAACAACTACTGGTGTCCCACATGGATCTGTACTAGGCTACATACTTTTCAACAACTACTGGTGTCCCACATGGATCTGTACTAGGCTACATACTTTTCAACAACTACTGGTGTCCCACATGGATCTGTACTAGGCTACATACTTTTCAACAACTACTGGTGTCCCACATGGATCTGTACTAGGCTACATACTTTTCAACAACTACTGGTGTCCCACATGGATCTGTACTAGGCTACATACTTTTCAACAACTACTGGTGTCCCACATGGATCTGTACTAGGCTACATACTTTTCAACAACTACTGGTGTCCCACATGGATCTGTACTAGGCTACATACTTTTCAACAACTACTGGTGTCCCACATGGATCTGTACTAGGCTACATACTTTTCAACAACTACTGGTGTCCCACATGGATCTGTACTAGGCTACATACTTTTCAACAACTACTGGTGTCCCACATGGATCTGTACTAGGCTACATACTTTTCAACAACTACTGGTGTCCCACATGGATCTGTACTAGGCTACATACTTTTCAACAACTACTGGTGTCCCACATGGATCTGTACTAGGCTACATACTTTTCAACAACTACTGGTGTCCCACATGGATCTGTACTAGGCTACATACTTTTCAACAACTACTGGTGTCCCACATGGATCTGTACTAGGCTACATACTTTTCAACAACTACTGGTGTCCCACATGGATCTGTACTAGGCTACATACTTTTCAACAACTACTGGTGTCCCACATGGATCTGTACTAGGCTACATACTTTTCAACAACTACTGGTGTCCCACATGGATCTGTACTAGGCTACATACTTTTCAACAACTACTGGTGTCCCACATGGATCTGTACTAGGCTACATACTTTTCAACAACTACTGGTGTCCCACATGGATCTGTACTAGGCTACATACTTTTCAACAACTACTGGTGTCCCACATGGATCTGTACTAGGCTACATACTTTTCAACAACTACTGGTGTCCCACATGGATCTGTACTAGGCTACATACTTTTCAACAACTACTGGTGTCCCACATGGATCTGTACTAGGCTACATACTTTTCAACAACTACTGGTGTCCCACATGGATCTGTACTAGGCTACATACTTTTCAACAACTACTGGTGTCCCACATGGATCTGTACTAGGCTACATACTTTTCAACAACTACTGGTGTCCCACATGGATCTGTACTAGGCTACATACTTTTCAACAACTACTGGTGTCCCACATGGATCTGTACTAGGCTACATACTTTTCAACAACTACTGGTGTCCCACATGGATCTGTACTAGGCTACATACTTTTCAACAACTACTGGTGTCCCACATGGATCTGTACTAGGCTACATACTTTTCAACAACTACTGGTGTCCCACATGGATCTGTACTAGGCTACATACTTTTCAACAACTACTGGTGTCCCACATGGATCTGTACTAGGCTACATACTTTTCAACAACTACTGGTGTCCCACATGGATCTGTACTAGGCTACATACTTTTCAACAACTACTGGTGTCCCACATGGATCTGTACTAGGCTACATACTTTTCAACAACTACTGGTGTCCCACATGGATCTGTACTAGGCTACATACTTTTCAACAACTACTGGTGTCCCACATGGATCTGTACTAGGCTACATACTTTTCAACAACTACTGGTGTCCCACATGGATCTGTACTAGGCTACATACTTTTCAACAACTACTGGTGTCCCACATGGATCTGTACTAGGCTACATACTTTTCAACAACTACTGGTGTCCCACATGGATCTGTACTAGGCTACATACTTTTCAACAACTACTGGTGTCCCACATGGATCTGTACTAGGCTACATACTTTTCAACAACTACTGGTGTCCCACATGGATCTGTACTAGGCTACATACTTTAAACAACTACTGGTGTCCCACATGGATCTGTACTAGGCTACATACTTTTCAACAACTACTGGTGTCCCACATGGATCTGTACTAGGCTACATACTTTTCAACAACTACTGGTGTCCCACATGGATCTGTACTAGGCTACATACTTTTCAACAACTACTGGTGTCCCACATGGATCTGTACTAGGCTACATACTTTTCAACAACTACTGGTGTCCCACATGGATCTGTACTAGGCTACATACTTTTCAACAACTACTGGTGTCCCACATGGATCTGTACTAGGCTACATACTTTTCAACAACTACTGGTGTCCCACATGGATCTGTACTAGGCTACATACTTTTCAACAACTACTGGTGTCCCACATGGATCTGTACTAGGCTACATACTTTTCAACAACTACTGGTGTCCCACATGGATCTGTACTAGGCTACATACTTTTCAACAACTACTGGTGTCCCACATGGATCTGTACTAGGCTACATACTTTTCAACAACTACTGGTGTCCCACATGGATCTGTACTAGGCTACATACTTTTCAACAACTACTGGTGTCCCACATGGATCTGTACTAGGCTACATACATTTCAACAACTACTGGTGTCCCACATGGATCTGTACTAGGCTACATACTTTTCAACAACTACTGGTGTCCCACATGGATCTGTACTAGGCTACATACTTTTCAACAACTACTGGTGTCCCACATGGATCTGTACTAGGCTACATACTTTTCAACAACTACTGGTGTCCCACATGGATCTGTACTAGGCTACATACTTTTCAACAACTACTGGTGTCCCACATGGATCTGTACTAGGCTACATACTTTTCAACAACTACTGGTGTCCCACATGGATCTGTACTAGGCTACATACTTTTCAACAACTACTGGTGTCCCACATGGATCTGTACTAGGCTACATACTTTTCAACAACTACTGGTGTCCCACATGGATCTGTACTAGGCTACATACTTTTCAACAACTACTGGTGTCCCACATGGATCTGTACTAGGCTACATACTTTTCAACAACTACTGGTGTCCCACATGGATCTGTACTAGGCTACATACTTTTCAACAACTACTGGTGTCCCACATGGATCTGTACTAGGCTACATACTTTTCAACAACTACTGGTGTCCCACATGGATCTGTACTAGGCTACATACTTTTCAACAACTACTGGTGTCCCACATGGATCTGTACTAGGCTACATACTTTTCAACAACTACTGGTGTCCCACATGGATCTGTACTAGGCTACATACTTTTCAACAACTACTGGTGTCCCACATGGATCTGTACTAGGCTACATACTTTTCAACAACTACTGGTGTCCCACATGGATCTGTACTAGGCTACATACTTTTCAACAACTACTGGTGTCCCACATGGATCTGTACTAGGCTACATACTTTTCAACAACTACTGGTGTCCCACATGGATCTGTACTAGGCTACATACTTTTCAACAACTACTGGTGTCCCACATGGATCTGTACTAGGCTACATACTTTTCAACAACTACTGGTGTCCCACATGGATCTGTACTAGGCTACATACTTTTCAACAACTACTGGTGTCCCACATGGATCTGTACTAGGCTACATACTTTTCAACAACTACTGGTGTCCCACATGGATCTGTACTAGGCTACATACTTTTCAACAACTACTGGTGTCCCACATGGATCTGTACTAGGCTACATACTTTTCAACAACTACTGGTGTCCCACATGGATCTGTACTAGGCTACATACTTTTCAACAACTACTGGTGTCCCACATGGATCTGTACTAGGCTACATACTTTTCAACAACTACTGGTGTCCCACATGGATCTGTACTAGGCTACATACTTTTCAACAACTACTGGTGTCCCACATGGATCTGTACTAGGCTACATACTTTTCAACAACTACTGGTGTCCCACATGGATCTGTACTAGGCTACATACTTTTCAACAACTACTGGTGTCCCACATGGATCTGTACTAGGCTACATACTTTTCAACAACTACTGGTGTCCCACATGGATCTGTACTAGGCTACATACTTTTCAACAACTACTGGTGTCCCACATGGATCTGTACTAGGCTACATACTTTTCAACAACTACTGGTGTCCCACATGGATCTGTACTAGGCTACATACTTTTCAACAACTACTGGTGTCCCACATGGATCTGTACTAGGCTACATACTTTTCAACAACTACTGGTGTCCCACATGGATCTGTACTAGGCTACATACTTTTCAACAACTACTGGTGTCCCACATGGATCTGTACTAGGCTACATACTTTTCAACAACTACTGGTGTCCCACATGGATCTGTACTAGGCTACATACTTTTCAACAACTACTGGTGTCCCACATGGATCTGTACTAGGCTACATACTTTTCAACAACTACTGGTGTCCCACATGGATCTGTACTAGGCTACATACTTTTCAACAACTACTGGTGTCCCACATGGATCTGTACTAGGCTACATACTTTTCAACAACTACTGGTGTCCCACATGGATCTGTACTAGGCTACATACTTTTCAACAACTACTGGTGTCCCACATGGATCTGTACTAGGCTACATACTTTTCAACAACTACTGGTGTCCCACATGGATCTGTACTAGGCTACATACTTTTCAACAACTACTGGTGTCCCACATGGATCTGTACTAGGCTACATACTTTTCAACAACTACTGGTGTCCCACATGGATCTGTACTAGGCTACATACTTTTCAACAACTACTGGTGTCCCACATGGATCTGTACTAGGCTACATACTTTTCAACAACTACTGGTGTCCCACATGGATCTGTACTAGGCTACATACTTTTCAACAACTACTGGTGTCCCACATGGATCTGTACTAGGCTACATACTTTTCAACAACTACTGGTGTCCCACATGGATCTGTACTAGGCTACATACTTTTCAACAACTACTGGTGTCCCACATGGATCTGTACTAGGCTACATACTTTTCAACAACTACTGGTGTCCCACATGGATCTGTACTAGGCTACATACTTTTCAACAACTACTGGTGTCCCACATGGATCTGTACTAGGCTACATACTTTTCAACAACTACTGGTGTCCCACATGGATCTGTACTAGGCTACATACTTTTCAACAACTACTGGTGTCCCACATGGATCTGTACTAGGCTACATACTTTTCAACAACTACTGGTGTCCCACATGGATCTGTACTAGGCTACATACTTTTCAACAACTACTGGTGTCCCACATGGATCTGTACTAGGCTACATACTTTTCAACAACTACTGGTGTCCCACATGGATCTGTACTAGGCTACATACTTTTCAACAACTACTGGTGTCCCACATGGATCTGTACTAGGCTACATACTTTTCAACAACTACTGGTGTCCCACATGGATCTGTACTAGGCTACATACTTTTCAACAACTACTGGTGTCCCACATGGATCTGTACTAGGCTACATACTTTTCAACAACTACTGGTGTCCCACATGGATCTGTACTAGGCTACATACTTTAAACAACTACTGGTGTCCCACATGGATCTGTACTAGGCTACATACTTTTCAACAACTACTGGTGTCCCACATGGATCTGTACTAGGCTACATACTTTTCAACAACTACTGGTGTCCCACATGGATCTGTACTAGGCTACATACTTTTCAACAACTACTGGTGTCCCACATGGATCTGTACTAGGCTACATACTTTTCAACAACTACTGGTGTCCCACATGGATCTGTACTAGGCTACATACTTTTCAACAACTACTGGTGTCCCACATGGATCTGTACTAGGCTACATACTTTTCAACAACTACTGGTGTCCCACATGGATCTGTACTAGGCTACATACTTTTCAACAACTACTGGTGTCCCACATGGATCTGTACTAGGCTACATACTTTTCAACAACTACTGGTGTCCCACATGGATCTGTACTAGGCTACATACTTTTCAACAACTACTGGTGTCCCACATGGATCTGTACTAGGCTACATACTTTTCAACAACTACTGGTGTCCCACATGGATCTGTACTAGGCTACATACTTTTCAACAACTACTGGTGTCCCACATGGATCTGTACTAGGCTACATACTTTTCAACAACTACTGGTGTCCCACATGGATCTGTACTAGGCTACATACTTTTCAACAACTACTGGTGTCCCACATGGATCTGTACTAGGCTACATACTTTTCAACAACTACTGGTGTCCCACATGGATCTGTACTAGGCTACATACTTTTCAACAACTACTGGTGTCCCACATGGATCTGTACTAGGCTACATACTTTTCAACAACTACTGGTGTCCCACATGGATCTGTACTAGGCTACATACTTTTCAACAACTACTGGTGTCCCACATGGATCTGTACTAGGCTACATACTTTTCAACAACTACTGGTGTCCCACATGGATCTGTACTAGGCTACATACTTTTCAACAACTACTGGTGTCCCACATGGATCTGTACTAGGCTACATACTTTTCAACAACTACTGGTGTCCCACATGGATCTGTACTAGGCTACATACTTTTCAACAACTACTGGTGTCCCACATGGATCTGTACTAGGCTACATACTTTTCAACAACTACTGGTGTCCCACATGGATCTGTACTAGGCTACATACTTTTCAACAACTACTGGTGTCCCACATGGATCTGTACTAGGCTACATACTTTTCAACAACTACTGGTGTCCCACATGGATCTGTACTAGGCTACATACTTTTCAACAACTACTGGTGTCCCACATGGATCTGTACTAGGCTACATACTTTTCAACAACTACTGGTGTCCCACATGGATCTGTACTAGGCTACATACTTTTCAACAACTACTGGTGTCCCACATGGATCTGTACTAGGCTACATACTTTTCAACAACTACTGGTGTCCCACATGGATCTGTACTAGGCTACATACTTTTCAACAACTACTGGTGTCCCACATGGATCTGTACTAGGCTACATACTTTTCAACAACTACTGGTGTCCCACATGGATCTGTACTAGGCTACATACTTTTCAACAACTACTGGTGTCCCACATGGATCTGTACTAGGCTACATACTTTTCAACAACTACTGGTGTCCCACATGGATCTGTACTAGGCTACATACTTTTCAACAACTACTGGTGTCCCACATGGATCTGTACTAGGCTACATACTTTTCAACAACTACTGGTGTCCCACATGGATCTGTACTAGGCTACATACTTTTCAACAACTACTGGTGTCCCACATGGATCTGTACTAGGCTACATACTTTTCAACAACTACTGGTGTCCCACATGGATCTGTACTAGGCTACATACTTTTCAACAACTACTGGTGTCCCACATGGATCTGTACTAGGCTACATACTTTTCAACAACTACTGGTGTCCCACATGGATCTGTACTAGGCTACATACTTTTCAACAACTACTGGTGTCCCACATGGATCTGTACTAGGCTACATACTTTTCAACAACTACTGGTGTCCCACATGGATCTGTACTAGGCTACATACTTTTCAACAACTACTGGTGTCCCACATGGATCTGTACTAGGCTACATACTTTTCAACAACTACTGGTGTCCCACATGGATCTGTACTAGGCTACATACTTTTCAACAACTACTGGTGTCCCACATGGATCTGTACTAGGCTACATACTTTTCAACAACTACTGGTGTCCCACATGGATCTGTACTAGGCTACATACTTTTCAACAACTACTGGTGTCCCACATGGATCTGTACTAGGCTACATACTTTTCAACAACTACTGGTGTCCCACATGGATCTGTACTAGGCTACATACTTTTCAACAACTACTGGTGTCCCACATGGATCTGTACTAGGCTACATACTTTTCAACAACTACTGGTGTCCCACATGGATCTGTACTAGGCTACATACTTTTCAACAACTACTGGTGTCCCACATGGATCTGTACTAGGCTACATACTTTTCAACAACTACTGGTGTCCCACATGGATCTGTACTAGGCTACATACTTTTCAACAACTACTGGTGTCCCACATGGATCTGTACTAGGCTACATACTTTTCAACAACTACTGGTGTCCCACATGGATCTGTACTAGGCTACATACTTTTCAACAACTACTGGTGTCCCACATGGATCTGTACTAGGCTACATACTTTTCAACAACTACTGGTGTCCCACATGGATCTGTACTAGGCTACATACTTTTCAACAACTACTGGTGTCCCACATGGATCTGTACTAGGCTACATACTTTTCAACAACTACTGGTGTCCCACATGGATCTGTACTAGGCTACATACTTTTCAACAACTACTGGTGTCCCACATGGATCTGTACTAGGCTACATACTTTTCAACAACTACTGGTGTCCCACATGGATCTGTACTAGGCTACATACTTTTCAACAACTACTGGTGTCCCACATGGATCTGTACTAGGCTACATACTTTTCAACAACTACTGGTGTCCCACATGGATCTGTACTAGGCTACATACTTTTCAACAACTACTGGTGTCCCACATGGATCTGTACTAGGCTACATACTTTTCAACAACTACTGGTGTCCCACATGGATCTGTACTAGGCTACATACATACTTTTCAACAACTACTGGTGTCCCACATGGATCTGTACTAGGCTACATACTTTTCAACAACTACTGGTGTCCCACATGGATCTGTACTAGGCTACATACTTTTCAACAACTACTGGTGTCCCACATGGATCTGTACTAGGCTACATACTTTTCAACAACTACTGGTGTCCCACATGGATCTGTACTAGGCTACATACTTTTCAACAACTACTGGTGTCCCACATGGATCTGTACTAGGCTACATACTTTTCAACAACTACTGGTGTCCCACATGGATCTG